>NC_051424.1:5025023-5027523 GCF_015228065.2 Penaeus monodon | reverse complement strand
CGGCGTATGTTCAGCAAGAGATATATTGGACTGGTTATTTATTTTATTTTTTTTATTTATTTATTTATTATTATTATTTTTTTTTTTTTGATAGATTACCTCAAGCACTATTTTGCCAGAATATACATAGTGGAGGTTTGTTCTTTCGTCTGGTCGTTGAAACGTGGCTTACCTTCACTCTCTGCTGATTGTTCGTATGATTAAATTTTTAGCGATTGTAAGCTTTCTTCTTTATTTCATTATTGCATATTGAGTGTTTATTTTGCATGAGGGTTGAAAATATTCAGTTGGGTATAATCTTATTATGTTTTTTAGATGTAAATGTTTTATATATTTTTAATTTCTTTTAAGAGAACAAAAATTTATATTTTTCTATCATGTTTTACCATCAAGGTAAATAAACAACAAATTGACTAGTCTTCACTCTGAACTATAGACTGGAATGAGTTCTGAAAGTTCAAATAATTGCATGCATCCTGTTTCTTAGCCAGACAATTGAGCTTATTCAGCACAGGAAAGTTTTCCATAAACAATACTATCAAACTATGTAACTATCATTGGCTCATGCAATCATTGCCCCCCCCCCCCCCACACCACCGACTTCCTCGGTGATTTATGATCAAATGAGGAAAGAACCCAAGCTCCCATCGTGCTGAAATTTATGTTTTGAAGGTTGGCCTTTGCTGAAGTGCAGAAGGGGCAGAGGCCTCAGCACAATATTGTAGGATTGCTGCAACTTTTTATTGGACTGAGACAAATCAGCCTCCTTGCTATGCACTCTGACAAAATTTAAAACCCCTCCACTTTTCATAGGCCTCGTCTAGTATGATATGACAAGTAATTGTCAGAGGGGTCTCAATCTCTAGCTCGTCAAGTAAAAGTGGTGGTTTGTCAACTGTTGCTGGAGTGCAAAGGAGGCAGCATGTGTAAATGCATGGACTTTCCACAGCTTATATTTATATCTTATAATGTGGCTTTATTTATTTTATTAAGTAGATCCTGCATGCATATACTATAGCCATGAATTATTTATTTTACTTATTTATTTATGAAGTAAAATGGTTTTTATCAGTGGTGATTAGGAAGGAATTTTGCCAGATAAGATATTAGATTCTATATTCATTTACTTAATCTTTTTACTTTAGTGCCATTTACAGCAAATCTATCCAAATTATCACCTTCAAGAAATAACTATAGTTTGAATTTTTACAGATTGGCGTGACATCAGCTGGTCTTCAAGATGTATGTCAAGTCGATGGTAATTGATGGCTTCAAGAGCTACGGCCAGCGCACTGAAATCAATGGCTTTGACCCACTCTTCAATGCCATCACTGGGCTAAATGGCTCGGGCAAGTCCAACATCCTGGACGCCATTTGCTTTCTCCTTGGTATCACCAACCTCAGCCAGGTGAGGGAATAGGGTTAGCAAGTTGGTTGTTGTAAATACTTTGCTTATATGATGAGCGTTTTTTAAGTGGAAGAAAGAGACCCTGTCTACCTGTTTTGGAGTGCATTTAAAAATGGATTTTTATGCCAGGTAGTATTAGTGAAATGGGAAATTTTTTGGACATACCAATATCCAATTATTCAGTCATAGTGGTTACATTTTTACTGACTGACTCCAGTACCCAGCAATATGGCTTCAATTAGATAATGGTAATGTGTACACATTCCTAGAATCCAGGTGCTATGCTGTGAATTTCAGTTTGCATTAACTGCTTTCAAGGGATACAGATAATGCTGTTCAGTGTAGCTTACAGAAATTATTTAGCCATTCACATTGGATGATGTCTAATTACATCGCTACAAATTGGAGCAAATTCAAGGCTACAGTTACCCATACCATGCATTTTCATCAAACAGTTATTCCCTTGTTTAGCTCTGACTGTAATCATAAAAAAAATACGGCTTAGAGTGTCTTTTTGGCCACATCTCCTAAAATATGCATGCTGCAGCCATAAGCATAGAGATTGTAGTATATGTTTCCCACACCTGATTTTTCACTTGAGAGGATGACTGTGCTTAAAGCCCAGTGCATAGCATGGAAATCTCATTATAAGTGGATCTAAATAAGACAATTTTGGTTGTATACTATGTGGTTCCAGTTATATAGTATATAGTTTTGTATTTTGATAAACATTTTAAGTGGCTATATTTGTTAAATTTATTATCTTTACACAGCATCTAATGTGACTACAGTTGTATCCAAGGGTGTTTTGTTATCAGTGCCTACAAAATCATCAAATCAGAGACCTAGCTCTGCCCGTCCTCACATACCCAGCTTTATTTTTTCCGTTTTATACAAACTTGTAGCCGACAGACCTTTTTTTTATGTCAAGATGATTGGCAGAAATACAATATTTTACTTCATGGCACTGGATAATTGCACACATTGTTGTTATTATTATTATTATTATATTTTTACATCATTACTGCTTTTGCTATTATTATCAACATTGGGATTACTATTTTGTTATTATTAGTACTAATAGCACTAAAT
>NC_051424.1:5007523-5020023 GCF_015228065.2 Penaeus monodon | reverse complement strand
ATTTTTCTTGCTTTAATTATTATTATTATTGGTATTATTAATCACATGAGAATCAGTTATAAAAAGTTTGTCACCATCTGGCATATTTTAATACACTGTCATTACTGTTATATGAATAAACATTTTCTCTGTCCCTGTTAGAAACCAAGGCCAGCATCACTGCAGCCAAAACTGAGACCAAGCAAGCAGAGATGAAGCTGAAACATAGCAAAGAAGAGCTGAAGAAGAAGCAGCAGGAGATGAAGCGCACAGCTTCTGATTATGCAAAGGACAAGTCGCTTCTGGAGAGAATGGAGAAGGAAGTCAAGAACCTGGAGGTCAGATGTGCTTTTAATATTATGTTGTTTCTTTAAACATTTCACATGAATGAACTCAAGATAAAATAATATGGAGTTTTTTTTTTTTCTTTACTTCAGTTGAAAGTTTTGTATTAATTATTGTCTATTGGAGATGATACTTAAGACATAAATATTGATATTTCAGACTCAGCTTCAGAAGCTGGATTACGATGATGGCAAAGTGGAGGAACTAGAAGGACAGAGGAGGGTATTGAACAACGAAGTAATGAACCTTCGCGAAAAAGTGGAAGGCTTGGAATCAAGGTGAGGGCACCGGCCTTTCTTATTCTCATTCTTATTTTGTTAAGGATGTTGTGTAAGTTGCTCTGTACTTGCTACTTATTCAGAATTTACAGGGTGGCGTTGATATTTCAGGGGTTTCACGAGTATTTCAGTTTGTTAGCCCCTTGAGGTCAGGAGTGCTTGTATACATGCATTACCCGCTGTGGTTTTGTATTATTAATTTTGCTAAAAAAAAAATCCTTGATCAACCATGAGTCAAACAGGATGGCAACTTCCAAGCTGAGCCCTACCTCTTTGACTATTCATCGCAGATATTTAATATATATATATATTTTTTTTTTTTTTTTTTTTTTTTTTTTTTTTTTTCTTGGTTTTGCTTTCTATTATTTTACTACTGAGGTCATTAGTGAACCATTTTCAAAGAAAATCCACCGAAAAAACACTTACCATAAATCATTGCACAGATTGACCCACTCAAAAAATGGGGTGGAGCCATTGTGAGAGTGCGCTGTGAGATATCAGATATAGCTAGATACATAATTATTTGTATAATTTACTTGATATTGTTATAATAATGAGAAGTAAAACAAAAATTCCCTCTTTTTTATTTATAATAACAAAAAGTTTCCTTACCATTAACAATTTTCAGAATACTCTTGGGAAAAAGTATATTTCATTTTTGGGTTCAATAGGCTGAATGGAAGTGGAACTACCAGGTTATATATTCCTTGTTTTAATGATAATTATGATGACTAATAAGAAGAATGTTAATAACAATAATAATAATGATAAAAAATATATATTATCTGGAAATTCAAGAAATGAGATTAATATGTAATATTAGGCCTAGTAAATTTGACTACTCAGTAACTAAGCACTTTTTTACCTGACCACTCCTATAAAGTTAGTAAAGAATTTAATATATATAAAAAATGTACTATAAAATATTATAGTGCAAGGCCAATAAAGCTTATAGCATTATTGTAAATTATCACATATATGTGGATTAGTTGTTAATATTTTCCCCCAATTTCAGATACCCACAACTGTGTTTCAACTACCGTGACCCTGAAAAGAACTTTGACAGGTCTTCTGTGAAGGGATTGGTGTGTAAACTTGTCAAACTGAGGGACTCAAATACTGCTACAGCTTTAGAGGTCACAGCAGGTGGAAAGGTGAGACTAGTGATTATAACTTGTGACTTTTGCCATTTATAGCCCATTGATTACTGTTTTATTAAATTTTTGGATTTCATTTCTTGTGTCATTGTCTTCATCTTCAAATAAATGCTTTTCTATATTTCTTACAGCTCTACAATGTAATTGTGGACTCAGAGGTGACTGGCAAAAAGCTACTGCAGAAGGGGCAGTTGCAGACACGTGTGACAATTATTCCTCTGAACAAAATATCTGGAAGGTCTATTGATGCCAACACTGTGAGACATGCGGAAAACATTGTAAGTAATTTTTTTGAAATACTGGATGGTTATATTAGAAAGTTATTGATATTAGGAATAATTGTGAAGCAAGATTTTGTTTTATATGATTTCAAAGTTGAAGGACACCAAGGTGGATTACATGGATTATATATAAAGACAAATGATCCAGTTAGTAATCAAGAAGGATAGCTACCTAAGTAAACTTTATTGATAGGTAATTAATTGCAGATTTTTCAAATAAACTTTCAAAATTAACATGATCTGGATTGTTGTATGGTTAGATTGTTATTGTGAAGACAACTTGGAATTGACTGCTACTGAAGTTAAGATTGATTTGTTTTTCTCTGTTATAAAATATTCACTTCAGCTTCAGTATTATAGAGAGTGGTAGTGAAGAATTCTGGGTATTACATTTTCTCTACAAAAAAAGCAAAACCAAAATTAGTAAAGAATGAAAAAGTATTATAAAGTAATGGTAATACACTGGACTTACTCCATTCCAATTTCTCACAGGTGGGCAAAGAGAATGTGCAGACTGCTCTCTCGTTGGTATGCTATGACAGCGAATTGCACAAAGCCATGGAGTGGGTTTTCGGCACTTCTTTCATCTGCCGTGATATGGATGTAGCCAAGAGAGTGACCTTTGATAAGAATATCATGAAGAAGTCTGTAACGCTGGAAGGGGATGTGTTTGATCCAGCTGGTACTCTGACTGGAGGTGAGATCTCAGGGTCTTTTATAAGTGGTGTAAAAAAGTGAGACTTTGTCACAGAGGATAAAAAATATATATTTATTTGTGTCATTTATATGTTTTGGAAAGCTTACATTTCAGTACGTAATAGGAGGATTTTGTTAAGCACATGAGTAACATACTTCCCTCCCTCTCCCTCTCCCTCTCTCCCTCCCTATCCCTACCTACCTACCTTTTGTTATTGATGACTAATAGGACAACTGAATAGATTGCAGAAACATATATTTGCACATATATATATATATATATTATATATATATAAAATTATACTTGCAATTCTTCTTTTAGGTGCAAGAAGGCAAGGTGGCAGTGTATTGGCCCAGCTTGATGCCATTAGAGAATACCAAGATGCTCTTAATGAGAAGATCCAGCAGCTGCAGCAGGTGGAACAACAGCTGCAGCATCTGCAGGTACTCTTTTTCTCATAGGAGTAACTTCACTCTGTTTAACTTCTATTGTAAAGAATTTAATCAGAGATGAAAAGATTAATAAATGCATTGGCATGCTTAACAGTTTTAAATACTGTCAATAACTGGCTGATTCTTGTAGTGTGTATACTTTGATTATGAGAAAATTTGATCCTGATTTTAAAAATTTATACCCACTTGTTTATTTGTAAGATGTTATGAAAACAATCAGAAACAAACAAGCAAATAAAAATTCTCTTCCTACAGCGCAATGCAGATAAATATCAGTCTGTGAAGCAGCAGTATATGCTCCGCTCTCATGAACTTGAGTTGTGTCAGCAGAGAATCCAACAGAGTTCTCATTACCAGCAGCAGGAGGAGGTCAATGCGCTTGAGGAAGTGATGAGTAAGTAGTTGGCAGAAAGAGTATTTTGTTCTATGTACTATTTCTCTTCCTTTGTTTATCAGCTACTTCTATTTTACATAGATATCTTGTAATTGTCCCTGTTTATGAATCTTTTTTTTTTTTGTTTATGCATTTAGCCCAGCAGCAAGTAGCTAATACATTGCATGCAGAAAAATATAGAAAACTTGCCAGACTACACCAGATATGTATTATGAGATCAGGGAAAAATTGCAGGAAAGAGGGAAAGGCATGATCATGGATAATTGGACAGAGGGGTTAAGTTGGGAAGTCATTTTGTGTCTAGTTCATTATAGGGCTCGGCATTGGGAACGAGCATGATACCATAAAGATGCCATCTAGGTATCACCATGCTGAAGTGGCTAATAAATCCAAATAATTTTTACATGGACATCCTTGCTTTGCAGAGGAGTGCATGGCAACATTAGAAAGGTGCAGGCAGGTGGACATTGAGAGTGAAGGGAAAGTGAAAGAGATTGAGGACAAGATCAAGAATGCAAAGGCCCTGAAAGAAAAGGAACTAAAATCAGCACACGTGGAACTTGAGAAGTGCAAGAAAAAAGCAGAACAGACAAGGAGCAAGTGGAACCTTAAGAAGCAGGTGAGGAAAAGACTAGACTATTTCCCATAAATTTTTATTTTGGGTTCATGTCCATTTTGGTGAAGAGAGAGGAAAATATAAGGCTCTCTTGACTAAGGTAAATTGTGAAAGTATTTGTGTATAGATGAATATTTTGTTTATGATTTGTGGTATTTTGTTACTGAATAATTTATATACAGTAGATTTATTTACTTATTTATTTATTCAGCCTTCTTTACACAAGAGCACTGCGTTTCAGTTAAAATGCTTTTTCAATTAAACAGGAAGAAGAGAGCTTGAAGTTGGAAGTTAGTGAGTTGGAAGTGGGCATTGACAACACCAAGAGCCAGATTGCCACATCTGTTGAAGTGCTGGAACAGTATAAAGTCCAGAGCAATTCTCTGGAAGAGGAGGTCACTGAGGGCAAGGTAAGTCTTGTGCTTGATGGAGGGATGTATTGTGTTCATGTATGTCTACATGATTATATAAAAAGTAATACCAAAGGGGGAATTCAACCTCAGGGGACATTTTGGTTTATAATGCAATCTTGCAATATGCATCAACAGAATGAAGTGAGCAAAGCCCAGGCAGCAGTGAAGGAACAGAAGGAGACACTGAGTGCACAGAATAAGGAGATCAATAGCATGGCAGCACGCAAGGAGCAGATAATCAAGTCCAGTGATGAGGCACAGCTGGAGGTCAAGCAGCTGGAACATAAGTTATCAAAGCTCAAGTCTGAAGCCAAGGATTCTGAGAATAAGGTGGATGATTAGTCTTGTTTCTTTCAGAATGATCACCTGATAACAATAAAAGTCGTCATAATTTAAAATGATGAAATAGTATTGAAGAGAATAAGTAGTGATAATGCTATTCATGTTTTGTCATGGTGCTGCAAAAATTTAACATGTGCAATGAATAGGCCTGCTTGAAACATCATTTCATTTTGTTTGTTTCTAAGTTGGAAATAGTGATACACTGGCTGCCCAATTGGAGTGCAATACTACTTAATATTTTTCAAACATGTCTCAGTTAGATTTTTCAATTTTTGTGAATTATGAATCATCACATTTTTCTTGATATGAATTTCATATAAAATATTTGTGCCATTTTGGTAATATTAAAGATGCATGATCACTTCTTGTAGGTAAAATTTTGAAGTTAGTATAATTAAAGTCAGAGAAAAGACATGGTAACATGGATGTAGACCAGTAAATGCCAATGATAGTTAGAAATATCCAGCTGTGTGACATTCTGACTTTGTAAACCTGAACCTCACTTGCAGTGGATACGAACCTTCAATCTACATTACTTTCATTATCCATATGAAGAACAGTGGATATGCAGGAGTTAAAAGAAAAAAGAATGGATTTATCTGAATCAGAGAAATACATTTGAAAGTTTTTACAATTTTGCAAAGCAAAAAGTGATGTTTGTAAATTTTCAGGACAAATTGCAAAGTAGTCACATCCTTCTTTCCATTTTGAATAAATTTTTTCATGATTCTTTGCTTCTAATAAACAAAATCAAACTTTTTAAGATATTGAGATTTTATGTATTTGTACAACAGCAACATTGTTTATTGTTAATGAAAAAAAGGCTATAAGAGTTATGCTATATCAGTGTTAGTCCCATGCCAATGCATTCAAGTGCCTGCATAGTTTCTCCCTTGTACATGGAATAACAAAGCTGATCTTATCCAGGTTGCACACATGTTGTCTGAGCATGAATGGATTGCCGAGGACCGCAAGTTCTTTGGCCAGCCTAACACTGGATACGACTTCACAGCGAACGACCCGGTTGAGGCTGGGAGGAAGATTGCCAAGCTGGAGGAGACAAAGGCCAAGCTCTCTAAGAATGTCAACATGAGAGCTATGAACATGTTAGGCAAAGCTGAGGAACAGGTTTGTGTTTATTGTGGGGACGTGTGCTGGAGATGCAATTATGTTATTTTGCAAAATGTTTGATACAGTTTTATGCAGATGTATCATGTGTGTATTCTTCATTGGTGATTATTCCTTTTCATTCTGTTTTTCATGTACTTTATCTATATTTCTCCTTTTTCATTAGATCATATGCCCCACTTTTATCCAGTTTTCTAGCTCGTACCCTTGTGTGTCTACTCCTCCTTTTCCCCTCCTCCTCCTTCTCCTCTCCCCCTCCTCTTCTTCTTCTTCTTCTTCTTCTTCTTCTATAGTTTTCCAACACAAGAGTAAACATAAGATAATATCCATGGAGAGTAGTTTTTCATTTTTCTATCCCATTTATCATGAAAATACTTTTTTTTTTTTCTTTTTTGCTTGCAGTACAATGATTTGATGAGGAAGAAGAGGATTGTAGAAAATGACAAGGCCAAGATTGAGAAGGTCATTAAGGAATTAGACGAAAAGAAGAAAGAGGCTTTGAGACAGGCTTGGGAACAGGTGAGGAATTGCTGTAAATTATTTTTAGATCTATAAAATGTTTGATGTTACTTATGAGAAAGAGAGAGAGAAGATTCCTATGCACTTACAAAACCATTATAATGTTATGAACAGAATAAAAAGTTGAATTCAGCCTATTAAGCTGGGGTAATGATAGACTGGTTTTATAAATATACATATTTTTTATGAGCTAATTTTTAAGAATCCCATTTTTGCCTATACATTTTATATATTGTGTGCTGTGTGGTGCAACAGTAGCAATCTCGTTTAGCAATCTTGCTGACCTGTGTTCAGTTCCCACACTGCCAGTGTATAGTGCCCCCGACCATTCCTTGCACATTGGGGATAATTTAGAAGCAAAATGAAACAGACAGTATGTCACACCAAGAATATCCATTGTAACAAATGGAATCAAACGAAATTATTATTAAATTATAATTGTGACCGATTAAGCGAGGGTAATTATAGGCACTAGTTTTATATTTATATTTCTTTTTTATGCACCACTTTTTAAAAAGGCGTGATTTACAACTCATAGTGTAAAGAAAAATACAAAACCTTGCACTTTTCAGGTGAATCGTGACTTTGGCTCGATATTCTCCATGCTGCTCCCTGGTACGCAAGCAAAACTCCAGCCACCAGACGGCATGGATGTGTTAGATGGTTTAGAGGTAAGAACCTAATGCTTTGAAAATCATTGAGGTTTTCTATTTTGTTTTGCAGCTTTTACTCTGTTCTTCATTTCATTCTCTTTCCTTTTCTGTTCTATTTTCTGTACGTAGCAGCTTTATCTTTCAGGTAAAAGTGGCCTTTGGAGACGTGTGGAAAGAGAGCTTGGCGGAGCTCAGTGGAGGCCAGCGATCTCTGGTTGCTCTCTCGCTCATCCTGGCTTTGCTGCTCTTCAAGCCAGCTCCCATCTATATTTTGGATGAGGTTGATGCTGCTCTTGATCTCTCTCACACCCAGAACATCGGTAACATGCTGCGCACTCACTTCAAACACTCACAGGTTAGTTTAGTTATGCTTGATGAAATACTGATGAGGAATGAGATTATTTTATATATAGTCATGTGGTTTCTTTCATTTGCTTTTTAACTTGGTTTAACTTTCCATCTTTAATCATCAAGTGCATCATAATATTGTACTTGATTATCATGCATTATTTTTACTGATCAGAATTTTTTTGTTTGTTTGTTTCAGTTCATTGTGGTGTCGTTGAAGGATGGTATGTTTAATAATGCAAATGTTCTCTTCAAGACCAAGTTTGTCGATGGCATGTCCACCGTCTCACGACATACACAGCATGTTCCAAGTGGCTCCAGTAAAAGAAAATGAGTGTATGGAGAAAATTGTCGTATTTTTATCACAGTCCGTTTGTTTCCTTGTCTACTCTTTTTTTTATCAGAAACAGAGAAGTTTGATATAAGTATTTAATACTTCACAATAATTTCTCCGTAATGTACAAACATATTGATAGGCATTATAGTTTTTTTTTAACATGAATCATAATTTTGCAATCTTAAAGGTATATACTATGCAGTTTCTGGAGCTCTGTTTCTTTTTCTTTTATTTTGCCTGAAGAAACTGTATATTCTTAGAATATATGACTTAATATTTAATGGTCCATAGGTACTAGGTTCATAGTGCAAAGGCTGTAAGTTAATTGCATGAGAGACTGAGTGACTGTATCTTGTGATGTGTCAAGGCCTTTGTGGTACAAACATATCAAAATGTGTGGCTTAGAATTGATAACATTCTTCCAAAAGATTGCTTGTCTTTCCTCTGATAGGATAACTGTAATGTGCTTCATATTTGAAGACGCTAGGATTTAATGAAATTAGGTTATCTTTCCAGTAAGGAACAATGTTACTTTGACCCTTACTTGCAAGGAGCCTATGTATTAGAAAGTGAAGAGATTTCAGATGATAATTTTTGTACAAAAAATTATTAAAATTTATATATATCTTAGGATATTTGTCTTAATATCCCAGAAATATCCAGCATCAAATTTAATAAATATTTGACCAGGGTCAAGTATGAAAAGTAAGGCATTAGGGGAAAGACATCCCAGTATGATTCTGCCAAGGGTCTAGTCATGCTGTGGATGTGACTAGACATCAACATCCTAAGAGAAAATACTGCTTACAAATACTTGGTACAGTATTTGAATACTGACAGTGGCTAACATGTATGTTAAGTGCTCTTCTCTATTTGTTTTATCTGTCATATACTGTATTATGCAAACTGGCATGATCCACGAGCCTCCTCCCTCCCTCCCAATCCAATGCCCTTTGTTACTGTGGCAGGGGCATAGGTGACAGAAGCTGAGACCCACTGTTAGGGATCTCTCCTACCTTGGGCCTCAGCCCTTGGCTTAGCTAATTTTACATGATCTTTCATTCTCCCCCTTTCCTTTTCTTTCTCTTTTCCAACCCATTCTATCCACTTCCTAAGATGTAAGAACTGTGCTGAAAGGATGAAAGGCTGGCTTTATATCATTCCTGAACAGCCTTGGGGAGCCATGGACATGGTATTCCCTTGATTAGTCATGCAGCCTTTACTTCTTACTTCTTTCCGTTCTCCACATATTTCAGGCTCGCCATGAAGCTTTTGCCTCCCTAATCCCTTGCTTGTTGTCGTTAAGGGGCTTAGGAGATTAGGACTAGGGCCCAACGTAGGGGAGGACCTCTACCTTGAACCTCTGCCCTTGCCTCAATTAATTTTGCCTCTAGGAGCCATGGGCAAGGTATCCCCTTGGTTAATTGCCTAGCCCTTACCCTGAGAGGTAGACTGTTTCCTCTCCCCATTTATTTCACTGTCACCATGGCTTATAATTAAGATTTTCTTTACCCTTATTTGGGGTATTAAGACTTGCCCATTCATCAACTAGCCTATCTGACTTTGATATCATTGGTTTTCCGATCCTTGCCTCTTCTTTGACCACTGATATTAATACCCACTCCTCGATATTTGCTGTCAACTCTATCCATTCCAAATCATCCACCCAAGTCATTACTCAACCTTCAGAACACACCTCTTTCTCTCTCCCAACATCATCCACTCCTACTGTAGTCTTCTTCATTGTCTACTCCCCTACTCCCTTTTTTACTACTCTTCATCCTTATTGTCCTCCCAAAACTACTACCCCTCTCCATACCACCCCATCTTCCTACGGCCTCATTCTTCTACTGGTTCCTTGTCTGCAAACCTTTTGAGTACCCTTTTTGCCTCAGACAAGTGGGATCAATTCTTTGTGATTCCTGTTACAGCCCTGCACTCTGACAGTACCCTTCTCTTCCAACAATGTCTCCAAAAACAAGTAGGCAAAGTTTCCTTACGCAGTTGTTCTGATCATTCACACCATGTCATAGTTACATATGAGTCTCAAGCTTGTGTATTATCTATCCTGACTGACCTCTCTGGCAAACCTATTGCTGCCCAATTTCACTCCTCCCTTAATACTTGTACCGGAACTGTTTCCGTCTCTCATTCTCTTTTTCTCTTTCACTTTCTCTTTTTCTCTCTCTCTCTCTCTCTTTCTCTCTTATTAGGCTTATAGAGTCTTTTCCATTTAATTTAATGCTGTGTAGGTATGTACAGTGAAAAATACTTTTATAATAGTTTTTAATGTTACATATTAACAACATAATGCATTCAAAATTGTGTCCCTTCTAACCACATTCATCTTAATATATTTAAATTGTGGGTAGGTCCCATATAGTAAAAATCCATCTATTTTAAACATCTATTTTTCACTATCACAAAAAATAGAGCAGATACACTAAACCTTTCATTAATATAAGCTATGTTGCAGTTGATTCACTGTGAATCATTAATAGGTAAGTTTTATACACTATCATACTGCAGAGTTAGTAGCCATTGTTGTATACCCAGTTATTACTTGTCCAGTTGGGAAAAATGCTGTAGTTTTTTTTCAGATGTTATTTGCTATAAAGTTTTATTTTTAATATTAGTTTCAAATACTATACTTCTTTTCGGCAGAAAAAAATATTGAGAGTAATCAGGACCTCAGATAATGAATAAATATAGCATTAAAATGATCAGAATATGGTAACATGTAAAATCCCTTGCACAATATTCTTGAAATTCACTCGTGGCCTTTGACGCTGTAGGACAACCAGTAAGACCAGTAGATAATGTTGAAAATAATGAATATAACGATGAGGACACGAGGAGACAGAGTTTCCAATCTGTTTTTCCACTTGGTGTAAAGTTCAGGTCGTGGAGACTTTGCGTGCGGAACTGGTACCTCTTACCTGTTCGGAATAGTCAGTCAGTATAGCTGAGGTAGGATATATGCACAGTGTGTGTGTTTAATTATAAGGGGTTTGTTAATTGTAAAGAAAGCATTTACATTTACAGAATTACTAATACTAATTACTAAAGTTAATGATATTGCTATTACTTTCATTATTATAAAAGTCCCAGAGATTAGGTCCTTCTAGGGACCCCATATTTTTTTTTTTGTTTGCTGAGAAAAGACAGAAAAAAAAATCATTATTTGAACAGATATTTCTTATTTTCTGTACAGAATAAGTTGGAATTAATCATAATAACAAATGATACTCTCATACTCAAAGCTAGAATAGCAAATATTTCTTTGTATAGTTTAGCAATTGGGTTTTCTTAGCAAGAAAATCATCTAGTTCACTCAAAATTATTGAAAATCACCCCCTGCACCCCCAGGCTATGTCACTGATAATTTCATTCCTAATACAAATTCAGTGCTAGTATTGATAATATGCATAAATTTATTATCACTATATATTCATTAGTACTAATGATTACCAACTAATTGTCATCACATTTTATACGATCAAATCTTTTATATCATTATTAAGGATTACCATATACATAGGACCAAATACCTTTTAAAGTAAATAACCTAAATCAAAGTAATTTACATCAACTGTCTTGAAAAAAGTATTTACTGGGGGGGTTGGATACATCTTCAATAATAATAAGTATTAATAACGAAGAGGAGGATGAAGGTTGTGGTGACAATAATAATCAATTCTGATATTGTTATTGGGGTGATTATATATATTTCATTATTATTTTTATTATTATTATTATTATATGAAAGATCATTATGTGTTATATTATTATTATTATTATTACTTTTTATTATTACTATTATTATTATTATTATTATTATTATTATATTATTATTACATCATATTTTATCACATCATTATTATTATTAATTATCTATTATCATTATTTTATGAAAATGATTGGGAGTGTTTTTGTATTCGTTGTCGGGATGTTGTGAGTTTGAAATGATGTGATTTATCATTATCATTATTTTACAATCATTATTTTGTTGTTTGTTTTATTATTATTATTTTAAATTATTATTTACATTATAATATTATTTCATCATTATTATTATATTTTTATTATTTTATCGTTATCATTATCATTATCAATATTATTATTTTATTATTATTATTATTATTATGTTATAATTATCATTATCATCATCATCATCACTACTTCTACCAATCCTACAACTATGACTTTCATTATCATTATCATAATTGTTACTATCACCATTATTATCATCATTATGGTCACCAGAACCATTATTATTATTATCATCATTATCACTATCATTATCGCAATTATGTATATTTTTATTATGTATATTTTTACGCCCACAATCCCCTTCTCTTCCAAAATCCGCCAGAGAACCAGACCAAAATAGTCCTCTCCTCTCCCCTCCTTCCTCTCCCCTCTCTCCTACTCTTGCCCCTCTATTCTTTCCTTCTCCCCTCTCCTCACTCCTCTTGACTCCCCTCTCTTTTCTGCCCTCTTCTCTCTGCCTTTTTCTCTCTTCAACCTCCCCTTCCCCCTCTACCATCTCCAGTCTTCT
>NC_051424.1:4977523-4980023 GCF_015228065.2 Penaeus monodon | reverse complement strand
GGACGAAGGGACCTGTACACCTCACCCTAGCCAAGAGCGTGTAGATTTCCATCTCGGCGAACCTCTTCCCGATGCACATCCTCGTCCCGATCCCGAAGGGCAGAGAGGCGTAGCTGTGTATCCTGTCTCCTTCGCCGCGCAGCCACCTCTCCGGCAGGAACTCCAGCGCCCTCGGGAAGGCTTGTGCGCTGGTTCCTGCGGGCTTCAGGAGCACGAACACCTCGAACTGGAATTGAGAGAAACATTTTATTCCAAGAAATTATTCGAGGGATAACGAGACTAACGAAAGTTAATATCTTAATTTCTTAATATCTTAATATCTATATCTTGCTATTTTTCTTTCACATGAAGAATGAAAACAACAGACAAACAAATCTGGCTAAAAGGAGCTAACAAAATTTGGTGAACTGGGAAATATGCTGGAGTAATGATGAAACTTAGGTTATTAAATCGATAATTACTATTCAAATTCCGGTGTCACCGAACACAAAATGAGAAAAGAGAAAGAGAAAAACAGAGAGAGAGAGAAAGAGAGAAAGAGAGAGAGAGAGAGAGAGAGAGAGAGAGAGAGAGAGAGAGAGAGAGAGAGAGAAAGAGAGAGAGAGAGAGAGAGAGAGAGAGAGAGAGAGAAAGAGAGAGAGAGAAACAGAAAGAAAGATAAAGTTTACTCACCCCTTTTGGAACCAAGTAGCCACCGAGGACAACATCATGCTCAAGTTTCCGCGGGAGAGCAATTGACACAGGATTCAGTCTAAAAAATAATGATAATAAAATAAGAAAGAAAAACGTGAAGAAGAAAAAGAAAAGTATGATGAAGTCGCTAAATCCATATTAATGAAAACAATTTATGCTATGATATCAATCCTAGCTGTTATTTCTTTTATTCATCCATCCACTGACTCGGAATGAATCCTCTCGCCAAATCCCTTTTCTATACTGAGTTAATGCGAATTATTCTCCTGCATTCATTTTGGGATGAGTCTTTTGTATGTGCGTTTAAACCCATAATAATAGTCTCATTACGTTTATTTTTCCCTCAACTGACTCAACCTTCTAAAAAAAACGACGGGAAACCATCATGAATAACATACACTTACACATATGCTCATCTATTTCAATGAGAACTGATTTCCCACACCTGAGAGTCTCTCTGACGCAGCCTTTCGTGTAGGGCAGTCTGTTGAGGTGCGCCGTCGTGATTGCCTCCTGCCCGTCGCCGAGCACTTGATCCAGCTCCTCCTGCATCCGAGCCTGCTTCTCGGGGTGCTGCGCCAGGTTCAGCATCGTGAAGGCGGTGGTGGTGGATACCTTGTGGGAAGGAAGGGGACAGGATCTTCACTAAGTCCGCGAGAGCTCGGTAGAAATCACAAGACGTTCGTTGAGGCTGTTATTCTTGATTGTTATTGTTGTTCTACTGGGTTAAGTTTGGGAGGAATCATTAGAAATTCAGGTGCTGATGTTATTATTTTATGAGATTCCAACTGAGAAAGTTAAGCGGTACTGACTAAATTAATATAAGCAATTCTGTGTAGAAAACGGAAAACGGGGATGGTTTATACAGGAAAGGATTTAAAAAAAAACGACAAAATAAATAAGAAAGGCTTTAGTTCTCTGCTCAAATTTCTAAAGATCCTTTAATTCTATCTTTTTTTCATGAACTAGTTCTAAGGATATTGGAACAAATCCTCCGAAAACTAAACATTAGGAAGCAATAAAAATAGCAGCATTAGAACAAGGTGTTCCATCGCTTTTAATTACACTCTCTGCTTTGTACAAGTCATCGTCAGAACAAAGTAGATCACCATGAAATACCGAATAACCCATTTTCTTTTAGCTGTGGGGGACAAGTAAGTAATCATTATCGAATGCAAACAACAATATCACAATACACATGTATCGTACAAAAGGTAAAAACTCACATTATCAATCCCAGCGATCAGGAAATCCATCATGAACACTAATACGTCTTCTCTGCTAAGTCCTGGAGTCAACAAAACCTGGTCAAGTAAGTTCAGGTGTTCCAAGTCGCTATTCTCGAGCTTCTTCTGAGCGTCTGAGATGGCAGCCAAAGTGTACCTATCAGAAACGAAGGCACAACAATCTAACATACGTACGCTTACAATCACTTGCCTATATAGAAGTATCTGCTATACAGGATACAAATAATACACAGTTATGAATTGAGCAAAGGGACAGAAACAAACAAACACATTTTCTACTTGTCTACATCCCTCTGGACAAACATCTTTCCTTACTCCTCCAGCTCACTGTGAACGCTCTTGAACTTATTGTAGGCAGGCGTTGGGATCCACCTCCACAAGGCCCCGGGTTCGACCTGACAAGCGTGCATGCCTTTTAGGAGAGAGTGGATGATCCTTATAATCTCCATTCCCTCAGGACTGTTACCGAGGCAGCCGATGCGTCTGCTGAATGCGGTCAGACCTAAGGCTAGAAGGAAGTGGTAATGTGGTTATCAGTATTTTATTTATTCATATTTTAT
>NC_051424.1:4957523-4967523 GCF_015228065.2 Penaeus monodon | reverse complement strand
GCCCCTGACGTCAAGGCCCGTGGCCGATGGTAGAGCGTCGGATCAAGACTGTCACGACGGCAACCTGAATTCGAGGGTTCGAGTCACCGACCCGCGTTGTCCAAGGGCAAGGAACTTCACCTTGTTGCCTACCAGCCATGGGGCCAAAACCAGCCAAGCAAGGCTGTCCTAAGCCCGGATAAATAGAGAGAAAAAGATTACCTAAAAAAGGTACCACCGGCACTCTCCGTGGAAAGGAACTGGGGACCCTACCACGTACTCACTCCGAGATCATCACAACATGAAAACTACAATCAAGTATCATGCTGTGACCACGGCGGCTCAGACATGAACCTACCGTTAAAAGAAGAAGAAGATATTCGAGAGACAAATGGGAATCGCGTAAGCCTATGAACATACTCTCTGATACTTTCCCTCACTTCTAAAAAAAGTAAATTAGTGAAATCCTCTCTTGATCTTTCGTTCTTTCAACATCCCGGGCCTCGTACTTTCTCTCTCTCTTACACTCTCTCTCTTTCATTCTATCTTCCTCGACCCCCTCTCTCTCCTTCTTTATACACACTCACATACACATACATATACGTATAGACATACACATACACACACACATACACACACACATACACACACAAACACACACACAAACACACACACACACACACACACACACACACACATGGATTGAGTTAATATTTGAGAAAGTCAGATACCAACCCATCAGAGGTCCTATCATGTACTTTTTTATGTTATTATGGAATCAACAGGGGCCGCGGTGGCCGAATGGTTAGAGCGTCATACTCAAGACTGTCACGACGGCAATCTGAGTTCGAGGGTTCGAGTCACCGACCGGCGCGTTGTTTCCCTTGGGCAAGGAACTTCACCTCGATTGCCTGCTTAGCCACTGGGTGGCCAAGTCAGCTCAAGTCAGTGCCGGGTAAATAGAGATGGTGACTCGATAAAAACACCGGGCGGAAGGCAATGGCAAACCACCGCTCTAAAATTGCTAAGAAAAAATCATGGAAGCCCATGATCGTCAAGGCCGCGGTGGCCGAATGGTTAGAGCGTCGGACTCAAAACTGTCACGACGGCAATCTGAATTCGAGGGTTCGAGTCACCGACCGCCGCGTTGTTCCCTTGGGCAAGGAACTTCACCTTGATTGCCTACCTAGCCACTGGGTGGGCAAGCCAGCCCAAGCAGTGCTGGTCCCAAGGCCGGATAAAATAGAGAGAATGATTACCTATAAGGTAACACCGGCACTCTCCGTGGAAAGGTACTGGGGATCCTACCACGTACTCACTCCAAGAGCATCACAACATGAAAGCTGCAATTGAGTATCATGCTGTGACCACGGCGGCTCAGACATGAACCTACCGTTGAAAGAAGAAAGAAGAGATGGAATCAACAGATATATGTTACTGGCAAACACAATATACCTTTATTTTATATATACTGTATTTTCAAAAATATCTGGAAAATTATTTTGTTATCGAAATTCAAATTCAAATCAAATATGTAACACACATTAGTTCAAATTCAATTAATAAAGACAGTTTTGCAATACACTGTGAGCACATTGCAACAGAAGTTTCAAACCATAATGTTTATTGCAATCAACAGTGTTTCCATAGTTTCAAATTGCAGAGTTGGTGAATAAAATAATGTTGCACATAATCGACTTTTGACGCGGCAGATAATTTTAGACAATCAATCTTAAATGTAGTTTCAGCAAGTATAACATATATACGGAATATGTAGATAACGCTCTCATTATGCGGTTAAAAGATAAACATCTTCAAAGCAGACATAACACAAAACACAAGACTTAACATTACATAAACATCCAAGAAATTAAGCAGTAACACTAATTTGCTTGATTATTTCAAATTATCAGCCTCGTCAAAAGCTAAGGTCATTAGCGGCGAATACCTTGTTGGACAGAAATATTTAAATATTCAAAACTTTAAAAATCTATCAATAAATATCTCACAAATAACAATAAATATATTAAAAATCAAAGCATAAATATTATGTTCTAAATGTTTAAAATTATTGTCTAAACATTATGCATAATAAAATTTTATTGAAAATATTAGTATCCCCAAGAAAGTAAACACTAAAGTCCTTGTTATGTTTTGTGATTTTAGAATGGTCGGTCTCGATTCCTGCATTGCAATATCCGCATTGCTAATGTCCTTTCTGTGTATCAGTCTTTTAAAACTTGTATTTTACCCGATTTTGTGCGTTCGGATGATGTCGCAGTGTTAAATTACGTTCATGTTTTTTTTTTTTTTTCTACTTTGTTTTCTGTATATAAATCCCTGTGGATATAATACGTTCACATTAACAGAATTGAAAATAGGACTTAAAATGATATATTGGATAAATAAAATAAAATAAATTGATGAAGAGAATACAACAAAACGAACGGAAACAACAAGTCTCTCGAAATATTGCAAAATTTTGGAAGGAAATGGTCGAGAATTGAAGCTCACCTGCAAAAGGTGTTTTCTAAATGGATAATTTCTTTCCCCCATATCTATACTGTCATTCGAATAGGGTATAAGAATATCAATATATTTTTAGCTTCATGTGTATATCTATACGTATATATCTGAGACCGTGTGTAATTTCGAATGAGAGAGGTTACTCCCAAAGCATTAAAAAGGGTTAAAAGGTTGGAAAACCGCAGCTTAATTTGTATGACAGACAGACTAATAAAAATATAAACACAAGCATGTATTTATTCACGTGTAATTATGTGATAAACAAGTGAAAAAAAAATCTACGGCGCATAGGTAGACGCTTTTCTCCACTTGGCTTGGAAGTGATTCGATCGCTGGTCCTCCTCGTGGGAGGCAGCGACCATATCCACTCCGCCATCAACCTCCAATAGAAATTGGAAACTATTTGTGTATTTAAAGTCAACATATCTCTCATTAATTGCTAATCAATTGTGTGTGTGTGTGTGTGTGTGTGTGTGTGTGTGTGTGTGTGTGTGTGTGTGTGTGTGTGTGTGTGTGTGTGTGTGTGTGTGTGAGTGCGTGAGTGTGTGAATATATCTTCTTCTTTTAACGGTAGGTTCATGTCTTAGCCGCCGTGGTCACAGCATGATACTTAGTTTTTTCATGTTGTGATGCTCTTGAAGTGAGTACGTGGTAGGGTCCCCAGTTCCTTTCCACGGAGAGTGCCGGTGTTACCTTTTTATCCGGGCTTGGGACCAGCACTGACTTGGGCTGGCATGGCCACCCAGTGCTAGGCAGGCAATCGAGGTGAAATCCCTTGCCCAAGGGAAACAACGCGCCGGCCGGTGACTCGAACCCTCGAACTCAGATTGCCGTCGTGACAGTCTTGAGTCCGACGCTCTAACCATTCGGCCAACGCGGCCCCCATATATATATATATATATATATATATATATATATATATATATATATATATATATATATATATATATATATTTATATACATACATACATACACACACACACACACACACACACACACACACACACACACACACACACACACACATATATATATATATATATATATATATATATATATATATATATATATATATGT
Organism: Penaeus monodon; assembly: GCF_015228065.2. Lineage (NCBI taxonomy): Eukaryota > Metazoa > Arthropoda > Malacostraca > Decapoda > Penaeidae > Penaeus > Penaeus monodon. The sequence continues at coordinate 4,963,940 of NC_051424.1, read as the reverse complement.
GTGTGTGTGTGTGTGTGTGAATATATAGATATAGATATATATATATATGTATATATATATAATACATATATATATATATATATATATATATATATATACATATATATATGCGTGTGTGTGTATATATATATATATATATATATATATATATATATATATATATATATATATATATACATATGGTTTACCTTAAATCGAGAGAGCATTATATTAAAACAGTTTCTGAGTATCTGAAGTCCAAAAGAAAGAAGCGAAAGCGCAAACATGAGCTGACATGTTGATATGTCTGGTTGAAGTTCAGTGCAACGGAATGAATAAAAGGAGTTATTCCTCCTCCTCGATTGCTGGCTCCGTGAATGAAGAAGAAATTCTAGTTACTTTGTTTATACCCCTTTGGTCGTGCGATTCCCTACACCGTAATAGGATGTCTGTCGGTGTAGGCTGTCGTTGGGAGCAGTGGCTGTGAGGATACACGTAATGTGAATTTCATACTAAGAGACGACGATAACTTTATGCAAGAAGCAGACGAGAATATCGAGAAAATGATTACCTTAAAAAGGTAACACCGGCACTCTCCGTGGAAAGGAACTGGGGACCCTACCACGTACTCACTCCAAGAGCATCACAACATGAAAACTACAATTAAGTATCATGATGTGACCACGGCGGCTCAGACATGAACCTACCGTAAAAAAAAAAAAAAAAAAAAAATATATATATATATATATATATATATATATATATATATATATATATATATATATATATATATATATATATATATATATATATATATATGTGTGTGTGTGTGTGTGTGTGTGTGTGTATGTGTGTGTGTGTGTGTGTGTGTGTGTGTATATATATATATATATATATATATATATATAGATATATAATATGTATATATATATATACATATATATATATATATATATATATATATATATATATCAGGAAATTACAAAAAATACAAAAGTAAGCAAACTTCATATTGCCTCACGACATATTTTTGGGGCTTCTCATTTATGACATCTATGTCATATGTCATCTGTAAGGCAGTCACGCGGCCACTAACTCAAAATATATCATTGTGGCGTTAAGCAGTTATTTTTAGCCTGTTTCGAAAAGTCTGTAATTATTACCATTATTATTGTTGTTGCTCTTTTTACTGTATATATTTTCGCTACTATCACATTTTAATAAATCAATAATAACAATGAAAAGAAACTAATAGATGAAAATTACTATAATAACATTCATATGTTAAGTTTATTTACCACCCTGGCTATCTGCTCAGGCGTGGGCAATCGCGATTCCAGTTTGATATATGTTTGACATAGTACAGTGTTCTGTGACTACTGTAATTGTACATGGTAAAATAAAAATATAAATCATACATCATGCAAAAACTATTACGTTGATATGCTTTTGCCACTGTGTTTACGCTGTGTCTTGGGATATAGTACAAGTATATCTTCCAATGTATCGGATGAAATGAAATATTCACATAGTTCTTTAAACCTCATTTTAGGTGGTCTGAAAGGCTGTATCACATGACATTCCGAGATCTAGTGCTCAAGCGTTCGATTGTTTTCTTTATTACATATTCTACATCTAGATTCATCTGCACTTCTTGCACCTTGCAGTTGCCAGTACATTCTGTAACCTAAACGTATTTTGGCAACAACCACGTCACACTGTCTGATTTGACTTCGGTGCCACCCATAGGAAGGCTTGGTATCTCTATACTGATCGTAGTGCCTTATGGTACAGCTTTCAGGCCTTTGAGTGTTCGCCAGATCTACTAGTCCTTCCTTATGAGAACTTTTCAATATATGTGCAACCCTTGCAAGAGGCATCCCAAGATCTATGTTCACAGTATCCTAGCTGCAGGCTTCTTTCGCCAATTTGTCTACTCAAAAAACTTGTTCCCTAAATAGTGTAGGGTCACCGACCCACTTAGATTGTTTTAAGCGTTCTGAGTTGTTGCTCTTTAAAGTTTTCTTTGGACAGACCCCGGTGTTGTAGTAATCAGTGACCACGTTCGTCATGTCCATGGAGAATTTATCAACATTCGTTACTGTGTAATTGTCATACCAGTCATAAATACGTGATTGAAAGTGGTGCTCAAAGTAAGGATGAATAGAAATTTTAAGCCTGTTTGTTTTTGTAGATTGACTATTATCAACAGCGTATGTCGGTACTATTGCAAAATGGTCACTGATTAGCTCTGTTGCAAGCGTGCTTCTGACGTTTCCATTGCACAAGATCCCTTCCTATTAAGTAATCTACCCTGCCCCCTTCCCTGTCTGTGTCATATACGGTCATAGATCTATTGTTCACAAAATGTCGGAACTCTTCGCCATTTTCATTACACTGACTATCTCCAAATGTATAGCGCCTAGCATTAAAATATACCATGCATATTCCCATACATCTGAGTGAAACTCCCGTAGACTTTTACATCACTCCATACATATAAAAAGCGCAATTGCAGGAAGAGGTCACACTAATAATGATTACGCTGATTATGATATTTATAGGAACAGCATATTGACAATATCACATTTGCAACGAGACTAACAATTAGACTTGAAAAATCAGGTAATTAACTATTTTCTTATTAGTATCTCACTCCAAGAGCATCACAACATGAAAACTGCAATTGAGTATCATGCTGTGACCACGGCGGCTCAGACATAAACCTACCGTTAAAAGAAGATCTAATGATGATGATGATCGCAGTAATTATTTTATTTTATGATATTGATAATTATAATGATAATGGTTTTCATAATAATAAAGTTAAAGGATAACTTTAATTATTAAGATAATTATACTAATAGCTTTCATGATAACAGCAACAGTGCTGATGCTGGTGAAAATGATAATGATGATAAAAAATAATGATGATACTAATAACAATTATAATAATAATGAGATAATGATAATGAGAATGATATTGAGAATAACATAACAATTAAGATAATAATGATATTGAGAATAATAATAATATATTATTATTATTGTTATTACTATTATTAATATGATATTATGATAATAATTATGACGACAACAACAGCAACAATAACAACAATAATAATAATAAAGATAACAATAAAGATAACAATGATAATAAAATTATAATGATGATAAGATAACAATAATAATAGTGATAGTGAAATAATAATAATGATGATGGTGAAGTAGATGTAGATGAAATAACCCCCCATTATGCAAAGAAGACAGACCACCTGTTATAAACATAAACAGGCGATCGATCGTGGAGAAAAAAATAAATAAACAAACATGATTAGATGATGGAAAATAGTAATGATATGGCATATATAAATCAATAAATCACTGCTTTGAAAACAATTTTTTTCCCTGGATATATTTCCTTGAAAGATAGACATATGAAAAGAATAGGCAATAATTGGTAAGTCTTCGGTAACTAAGGGCAACCATATATAATGTCTTGATTCATGGTTAGTGAATATGCGGAAACACACACACACACACAAACTAGGGTGTCTCACCTTTTATTAAATTTGATTTGTGTGTAGTTTTTCTAGCATATTTGCAACATGGTAGAGTATTTCATTGGCGGGTATTTATGGCGTCTTGTTGAAAGTGAAAAATCTGTTGAAAGAAAAGCTGGGAGAGTTAAAAGGTGTAATTGTTGGTTTTCAAGACAAGAAGGATTGATAGGAAAATAATTTAGCGCTATATTTTTTTTTTCGTTTTTGAAAATAAGTGTATTTAGTTTTAAGATAGAATATATATAAAGAAATGAGCTAATGCACACGTACGGCGCTTCCGATATCGTGTGTGTTTGTATGTGTGTGTGTAGTTGATATACCCTAAACTATAAAGAAAGCAGAAGTGAAATGATGGGTTTAGCAAATAGGAATGCTCAATCTTCATATGCATTATCACAGGAAGTACCATGTCTAACGATGCCAACTACACGATAATGGTTATTTTGATCCTTTTATATCCAAGGAAACTAAGCGTGTTTATTTCTTAATATCCACATATCGTCACCTTGACGCTTCCTTGGCGATCCTCTTCAAAGGATAACTCATTTTTATTGATTTTTTTCTTTTATTACGAATCTATTATTCTCATTTATTATACTTCATTTATTATTCCTAGTCTTATGGCGACCTTCTTCCAAGAATAACTCATAGTTATTGACATTTTTCTTAATTACGGCAACCTCTAGTATAACAAATCACCAGCGGTTTGTTGTTTAAAAGCTTGGTTGTGTTTTCAGTTACTTTGCAAGTCCTCCTAATTTCCAGGGGAGGTGTACGACTGCAGAATATTCGAGGAGGGAAGACTCTCTTGATTCTGGCGATGCTTGTACCCTTGTGTTTATTTCTTGTCCTTTTCTGCCGTAATTTGGCTGTTTCTGTAGGGGAATCATGACAGAGTTTATAACACGATACTTTCGACGTCTTTTATTTAAGAAAATCCATAATATGTACAGATGTATTTTACATAAATTATCACATTAACCACACCACAGACAATACATTTAGTTGCACAAATATCTATATACGAATGGGATTACGCATCACTGTAACATCCATCACTTGTAGTTCATGAGAACCTCTACATACCTAAAGTCACTAGAAGCTATTTTTAAGACATATCTACACACATACTCCCTGGAAAGCCTCAGGAGCGGACCCAGGAGTCAAGAGGACCCGCCAGACAGCCCTCATTCTCTACCTCTGCCAGTTCCCCGCGAAGGGCGTCTCGTAGGAGGCGGCCCATTGCGTAGGATCTCCCTCCCGAATATGAGGGCCCCCGTGCGAGCGATGGTGGCGGGGCTGAAGCAGCAGAGCCAGTCACGTCTCTTCCAGCCCCTTCGGTAGCAGCACCCACAGGAGTATCGGCAGGTGGGTGTTCGCGTCTGTCCGCATGCTGTTGGTGGGGGGGCGTGGTCGCTGTATTAGATTGTTACTTGTATTGAGTATCTGCTTTTATTGTATGAATTAGGTTTGTGTTGTGATCTTTTATATTTGTGGCTGTAAATGCTTGTAAGTTTTTGGTAAGAAGGCCTAGGTAATTATTGAGTTGTGCTCAGATGCGATATATTTAATTATTTGGTTTAAAACAGGAGAATGTGCACTGTTTGATCTCTAACGCCATTTTCTATTTACATTAAAAAAAGAACTAGAGCAGGATCCCCTGAGTTAGATTTTTTTTTTTTTTTAGAGAGAGAGAGAGAAAGAGATAGAGAGATAGATAGACAGACAGACAGACAGACAGACAGACAGACAGACAGACAGACAGAAATTTTAAAAACAGAAAATGTGCAGATTATAAGGATGTTAAAAAAACACTCATTTACTGCGCAGGCGTCACCCTCAGTCACAGGAAACGCTACTGAAGTCTATCCGGGTTTGCCTCTAAAAGCAAGTGTCTTGGTATGTTCTCAGGAGGTCGCCTTCAGCTCACAGAAATTACCAAACAGTTGTAGTAATGACTCTTGTGGAATGGTTCTCCGCTGTAGAGATACATTGTAAATGATCATTTTATTTTTAGACTCTTAAGAGTAATGCTCGGTATTCTAAAGAATATATATATATATATATATATATATATATATATATATATATATATACATATATATATATATATATATATATATATATATATATATAGTGCGTGTGTATGTATGTATGAATATATGTATGTATGTATGCATGCATGTATGTATGTATTTACACTAATACCTGTGTTACCCATGAAAATAACAAAGAAAACGTAAATAATACCGCGAAATTGCAGGGGTAACTATATAATATTTTGTGTCATATGTTAGTATTTATAATAACACGGTTATTACCCTTTGGTTTAAAAAATTTCCATTCATATATACGCAGATGTATTTTTTCAAGTGTTGTGGATAGTATATAAACAAATAAATGGTCCTCATCCATTCCAAGGTATTTGAAATATTCATTCAAGGACATTCTTATATACTTCATCTAACTCTTAAAGGTAGCAATATTAGTTTAATATCACGCAATGAAAATTCGACTAACATATGATTTATTAATCCCATTAACCACTTATACTTCTTTTTCTTTTTTTAAGCTATGGTTATTATTACCATCATCATTTTGATATATACTGTCATTGTACATGATATATATATATATTTTTTTTTTTTTTTTTTTTTTTTAGTAAATAAAACAGTGATGATATAGTCTATGGTAATTATATTATAAACGCTATAGCATATTTCATAAATTGATCACTCATCTTTAATAACATTATTGGCATGCTTTTGATTTTCATTCAAAAATCTAATAGTAATCCATCTAGAAGCTTTTTTTTTTTTTTTTTTTTTTATAGTCAGTATTATCTATCGCGCTTCCATGTTATACATTTTGTGCG
>NC_051424.1:4945023-4952523 GCF_015228065.2 Penaeus monodon | reverse complement strand
CTCTCTCTCCCTCTTTCTTTGTGTATGCATGTGTGTGTGTGTGTTTAGGAATAGTGAGTGGGATTGTATCCAGTCAATATGACAGTCCATCTGCAAATATGATAATGAAATCAGATGTATAATAAGGAAGAGAAAATTTTATTAATAAAATTGCAAGAACGCCCTGTCATACTGCCAACCTTCAAATTTCAGGAGCTTATATGACAAATCTTTTTTTTTTCCTTTCGCTTTTGTAACCAGTTCATAAGGCAGTTTACCCCTTCAGTGTAGGCCTATCCTAAGTCACGTATGGTAGTGAGAACATTATGCAGACGAGGATCTAGGATGACACCTTCCAACCTCTCGTCTAGATGTTGGAAATCCAGCTGTTCCACCAAATCTCGCGGTTCCACGTACACGTCGGGTGCTGCCAACAGTTCTAAGAGAAATTAGATGAAGAGAATGTTCGTATAAGGACGTTGGGCTTAGAATAACATCTAAACATTTTATAATTTCTTAAGGGTATCCTTGTACATACGTGAAACAAATGGTGATGGTAATAACAATGAAAAAGGTTGATAAAGATAAGCGTTTATTGAATATTTGATTAGTTTTGTTTGGTTTAAAAGTGTGTGGCTTTGGATATAAATAGTTTATATGTTTAAAGCATAATAGTAAAATGATATGTGTGAGTGAGGAGTGTGTGTGTGTGTGTGTGTGTGTGTGTGTGTGTGTGTGTGTGTGTGTGTGTGTGTGTGTGTGTGTGTGTGTGTGTGTGTGTGTGTGTGTGTGTGTGTGTGTGTGTGTGTGTGTGTGTGTGTGTGTGTGTGTGTGTGTTTGTATATGTAGTCCGTGAGGACTACATATACAAAAGCTTCATCCACTTATGCACTAATTTGAAATGAATGATTTCAGCTGTGTTAGAATCTACAATAACACTATAATTCTACTCGAACTTTACTTATTGGTTATGTTTCCTTTCCGTGGATTTCGCTTTGGATGAATAGAGCAAAAATATAGGGGGCTGGTGAAGTAACTTTCCCGGAATTCACAAACAGCAAGACATAAGCGAGGGTGTTGAGGCGCAACAGAAAACGGGACTCACCGTAGCAGAAAAGGCGCTCAGCAAAGGCGGCGATGAGCACGAAAAATTCCCTCTCGAGTGCCACCTCCGGCAGAGGCACGAGCTCCTTCAGGCGATCCAGCTGCGCCTCCTTCAGCTGGGCTCCGAGGGCGTCTCCAAGGGCGGATCCGAAGTCTTCCACCAGGACTCGCACCTCGCGGATGCTCTGGGGTAGGGGTGGGGGTGGGTGGTGGAGGGGAACGGGAATTACGTGTGGTGAGATTTCACTCGCGTTATATTTCTCTTCCTCTCTTTCTCTTGCTACATGTCTCTCTCTAACTCTCTCTCTCTCTCTCTCTCTCTCTCTCTCTCTCTCTCTCTCCTCTCACTCTCCTCTCACTCTCACTCTAAACTCTCACTCTCACTCTCACTCTCACCTCTCACTCTCACCTTCACTCTCCCCCCCCTTCCCCCCTCTCCCTCCCCCCTCCCCCCTGCCCTTCCCCCACTCCCTCTCCCCCTCCCCCACTCCCCTCCCCCAATCCCCCCCTCCCCCTCCCCCACTCCCCCACCTCCCCCCTCTCCTTCTCTTTCCCTCCCTTTACCCTCTCATCACCCTCTCTCTCTCCCTCTCTTTTCGCCTTCTCTCTCCCTCCCTTTTCCCTCTCATCTCCCTCTCTCTCTCCCTCTCTTTTCGCCTTACCTCAAGATCCCTGTTCCTCGTAAACACTAAGGAATACAGTTGTCTTCGAGAAGTTATCAGCTGCATGTATTTTCTCAGGTAATCGAAGGATGTCAAACCTGGTATGTAAATATAGCTCGAAATTAATACAGAGCATAAAACCAATGAATTAAGTGTTGGATAATTGATTTTAAAAAGGATAATAATCGCTGGTGCAGAAAAAAACAACGAAGATGATGAGATAATGTGTAAATCATAGTACATGCATGATATGGATGGAAAAATGAGGTTTATAGTCCTAGGCATGGATATAGGATACTAAATCACTGTTCTCTCTGTTCCAGTAATTTTAGGTTGCATAATGTTGCATTTAAATAACTTCTGCAAGGAATTTGTTAAACGTCTATTCCTCGAAAATGGCGTTAGAGATATTATTTAGACGTAAAAATGTGATTAATATTATTTGTGTGTGGCTGTGTGTGTGTTATTTTTATACAGATGATATATGTAAACTTAAGTCATATGTAAAATATTTTTTACAATAAAACAGCTACATATCTATCTATCTATCTATCTCCTCTCTCTCTCTCTCCTCTCTCTCTCTCTCCTCTCTCTCTCTCTCTCTCTCTCCCCTCTCTCTCTCTCTCTCTCCTCTCATCTCTCCCCTCTCTCTCTCTCTCTCTCTTTCTCTCTCTCTCTCTCTCTCCTCTCTCCTCTCTCCCCTCTCTCTCTCTCTCTCTCTCTCTCTCTCTCTGACTGTCTATCTATCAATCAGACTGTCTATCTCTCTATCACTCTGCCTATATCTATGTATCTATCTATCTATCTGTCTATCTATCTATCTATCTATCTATCTATCTCCTCTTTCTCTCTCTCTCTCTCTCTCTCTGACTTCATCTATCAATCAGACTGTCTATCTCTGTATCACTCTGCCTATATCTATCTATCTATCTGTCTATCTGTCTATCTATCTATCTATCTATCTATCTCCTATCTCTCTCTCTCTCTCTCTCTCTCTCTCTCTCCCCTCCTTCTCTCTCTCTTCTCTCTCTCTCTCTCTCTCTCCCCCTGTCTTTTTCTCTCCCCTCTCTCTCCTCTCTCTCTCTCTCTCTCTCTCTCTCTCTCTCTCTCTCTCTCTCTCTCTCCTCTCTCTCTCTCTCTCTGACTGTCTATCTATCAGTCAGACTGTCTATCTCTATCACTCTGCCTATATCTATGTATCTATCTATCTATCTGTCTATCTATCTATCTATCTATCTATCTATCTCCTCTCTCTCTCTCTTCCCCTCTTCTCTCTCCTCTCTCTCTCTCTCCTCTCTCTCTCTCTCCCTCTCCCCTCTCTCTCTCCCTCTCTCTCTCTCTCTCTCTCTCTCTAACTGTCTATCTATCAATCAGACTGTCTATCTCTCTATCACTCTGCCTATATCTATCTATCTCTCTATCTATCTATCTATCTAAACACCTATATTCATAAACCACCAACTCAAATCTATTTCCTCTATCTACCAATAGCTAGAAACCCACGCTAAACCGCCACCGCCCTAGGTACCGACCAACGAGCCTGTTCATCTGCACAGGGAGGGTGAACACGGCCGCCCTGTGCGAGGGACTCCGGGCAGACTGAGCCAGAGACTTCCGCCTCCGTCAGGTTGGTGGGCCGGCCTCCTCCGAGAGCCTCCTTGCAGCTTGGGCCCGCTCAGAGCCGTCCTTCAGGAGGATGGCTGTCTCCGAGGAATTGCTTTTTGCGGGGAGAGAAAGGGAGGCGGGGTCAGAGGTACAGGTGGTGGGGAGGTGGGAGGGAGGGAGGGAGGGAGGGAGGGAGGGTGGGAGGAAGGGTGGGAGGGAGGGAGGGTGGGAGGGATGGAGGGATGGAGGGAGGGAGGGAGGGAGGGGCGGGGTCAGAGGTACAGGTGATGGGGAAGTGGGAGGGAGGGAGGGAGTGAGGGAGGGAGGGAGGATGGGAGGGAGGGAGGGAGGATGGGAAAGAGAGAGGAAGAGAGACAGAGAGGGGAAGGGAGGGAGAGAGGAAGAGAGATAGAGAGCGGGAATGGAGGGAGAGAGGGAAAGAGGGAGGGAAGGAGGGAGAGGGAAAGAGAGAAAGAGAAAGAAAGAGGTAGATGTGGAGAGAGAGAGAGAGAGAGAGAGAGAGAGAGAGAGAATATTTGTTTGCGGAATTTTTTGGCTATTTATTTTGGGGGAGTTTTAAGATAATCTAATTGCTTGTTATCGATGAACGAACTCAAATAACAGAAATAGAAACAATATCAATAGTAATGAAGTCTCCTTTCCTACTGTTTCATCTCTTGTTCTGAACAGCTATTATCATCACACATCGCTACCACTATCTCAAATACCACTTTTTTTCCTTTCTTGTAAAACCTAAAAAAAAACAGATGAATAGATAAATAGATAAAATAAAAATAAATAAATAAATAAAAGAAAAGAAAAGAAAAAGAAATAAATAAACAATTAAATAAGTAAATAAACAAATAAACAAATAAATAAAAATAAATAAATAAAGATATTACTTAAATTTAAAAAAACTCGACACTCACCTTGGGGTCGTACGAGAGAGGGTCGTGGAGTCTCCGATGCGCCGAGGACGACTTGGACGAGCGAGCAGACGTCGGCTTCGAGGAGTGGGCGCTGCCGGACCGACGACCCGATCCCCGCGCGGCTGTCGTTCACCGTCGAGACCTGGGGGGGAGGGGGGAGGTTGGGGAGGGGGGAGGGCAGGAGGGGAGGAGGAGAGAGGAAGGGGGTAGGAGAATGGTAGGAGGGGAGGGGATCGGGGAAGGGAGAGTAAGAGGGTTGGGGAGGGGAGGGGAGGAGGAAGGGAGGGGGTAGGAGGAAGGGAGGGGAGGAGAAGAAGATAGGGTAAGCGAGTAAGAGAGTAAAGGAGAAGAAGGAGGGAAGAAACGAGGTTGTAGAAGAAGAGCAAGGGAGCAGAAGAGGAGGGGAAGGGAGGTAGTGAGGCGGAGGAGGTAAGAGAAGAGGGGCAGGAGAGAGTAGGAAGGGGATGCGAGAGTAAAGGAGGGGAAGAGGGAGAAAGTTGACAGGAAGAAGAGTGAGACAGCAATAAAGGGAGGGAGGAATAGGGAAGGGGATAAGAGAGGATAGGGAGGAGGGAACGGGGTGGGGGCAGGGAGGGGGGGGAGGAAGGGGAGATGCAGGAGGTATGTAAAAGGTTGAAATACGAGAAGCGAATTAGGTGAAAGAAGGAGAATAAGAAAGGGAGGGATGATTGGGGGAAAGGTTTAAGGTAGCAACAGAAGCAAAGAGGGGCGGAGGAAGGCAGGGGACGGGGGGGGGGGGGCAAGAACAGCAAATTAGAAAAGGATGATGTTTTGTGGCAATAATGAAAGGGTGATGATGGTGGTGGTAATCAGGTGATGAGGATAATGATAAGAAACGATAATGATGATAAGTGCAATAACGATATCAAGGATAAGAAAGATGATAGTGGCGATGATAGTGATGATGATGCCGACGATAGTGACGTATCATTTTTACTATCATCGTATCATTATAGACATAATCAACTATCAACAATAGTAATAAGGATAACAATGAAATTAGTGATGGTGATCATGATGTATGTGTATGTGTGTTGACATGTATGTATGTGTGTGTGTGTGTGTGTGTGTGTGTGTGTGTGTGTGTGTGTGTGTGTGTGTGGGTGTGTGTGTGAGGTGTGTGTGTGTGTGTGTGTGTGTGTGTGGGTGTGTACCCGCATGTATATGTATATGGTGCGTGTGTGTATACGTGTGTACGTGTGTATATATGCATGCGTGTGTGTTGGATATGCATGTATGTGCATATGCGTGTATGTTGCATATGCGTGTATGTTGCATATATGTGCAATCGTGACGCAGGTCCTCACCCCAGTCTGCCCGGGGTCGTCAAGACCGCCCTCCGCCCCCTTTTTCTTGCCTCCCCGTCGTGGGCGTCGTTTGGTCGGCCGCTTCTCGCCTCCGAGACCCGAGTCCTCGCTGTCCTGTTAAAGGGGGGAGGGGGGAGGAATAGGTCTTAGAATATTTGCTTAATTCATGTATTAGAAACTGTATATTTGCATACCTCCACGTGGCGTCTGAAAAAGATTAAATTCTCAGCGTGAATGGTTGGTAAAATTATTAATTTCATGAAAGAGCTATTACGGTTGTCTATTCAATAATGCACTACGATAAACTCGCAGGGAGTAAAATAATAGGTATATATTCGGACAACTGGCTATACTGACCGACAGTCGCTTTCCTCGGGAGCGTTACTACTATCTATCTACACAGAAGCAAAAGCCAATCTCTCTTAGTTGATTATAACCTTGTCTATTCACAATTACACGCAAACCTAGCTATTGATCTTACGTATCGCCAGTCCATCTACCTGGATTTTTTTTTCAGGTAACGCCAATTCTCCTATTTACAAGTATCCACAATACAGTATTTCCCTTCAGATACCGTAAATTCATTTACTCACAAGTACCCTTATACAGCATGTGCGAGTGCTTTTTAAACTACTTAAAACGTTCACACAAATCAACGTTTTTCTCAATTAGCGTTAATTCGTGTACTTAAAAACACCCACACAAATCAACATTTTTTTATCTATCAACCTCATTTCATCTACTTAAAAACGCCAACACAAACCAACATTTTTCTCTCAGTGAACATAACCAATTCATCTACTTAGAAACACCCATATAAACCAACAATTTTCTCTTATTTATTGTCAATTCATCTACTTGAAAATGCCAGCATAAAGCAACTTCTTTCTTTCTCAGTCAACTTTAATCATAAACTTAAAACACTAACACGATCATTCATCACTCAGTCAGCGTGCCAATTTATCTAAACCGCAACATTTTTCTCTTAGTTAACTTACCAATTCGTCAACTTAAAACCAATCTTTTCCTCTCAGTTAACGTGCCAATTCACCGACTTAAAAACCAACCTTTTCCTCTCAGTTAACGTGCCAATTCACCGACTTAAAAACCAACCTTTTCCTCTCAGTTAACGTGCCAATTCACCGACTTAAAAACCAACCTTTTCTCGTATTTCACCCACGACCGAACAAGCCCACAAAGCAACCCCATGAACCCTTTCCTCCGTCACACCTGCACGAGCGAAGGGAACAGGTCGTCGAGTGTCTCGGACCAAGAGGAGTTGAGCGGAGGAAGCAGGCTGTAGTAGTTCCTCTCCGCCGTGATTACAGCCGAAGCCGCCTGGAAGAACTTCGACCTCGGGGGCGTGTCCTGAGGCACGGGGGGGAGGAGGAGAGAGGAAGGAGAAGGCGAAGGAGGGGGCGACGGCGAGGAGTCTGCGGAGTTTTCCTGTTGGTCTTTAATGTCTTTAAGCTTTTTGAATTTCTTCATCGCCGCCTTCAGCTTCTTGGTTTTGCTCGGCGGCGAGGGCGGCGAAGGGGGCTCCTCGGGCGCCGGGGCCTCGGGCTGACCTGACACCGTCTTGAGGCGGGACGTGACCTCGTACCAGAAGGCCGTGTTGCGGTTCAGGGACACCAAGAGCTCCTGCTTGAGGTCGCGTCGCTGGGCGTCCTTCTTCTTCGAGGCGGTCCTCTTGCGCTTCTTCTTCTTCTTCTTGTTCTTCGCCTCTTGTGTCCTGGAAGCCGCGTCCCTCCTCCGGCTCTCGGGGATCTGCAGCTTGAGCAGTTCGCTGAGGATGTCACTCTCGAGGAAATCCGTCTTGGCAAGCTCTTCGTCGACGGGGTCAGCCTGCGCCGTCTCCTGGCTCTTGGCTTTCTTCTTTCTCTTTCCCTTCTT
>NC_051424.1:4910023-4925023 GCF_015228065.2 Penaeus monodon | reverse complement strand
CGATCCAATAGCAGAGAATAGAAATGATTTTATAATTCTTTTGAAAAAAACAAACTCGTAACCTATCATTTGAAAAGTAGATATCAATAATGTATGTTCTTGTAGAAATTAAAATGTAGAAAATGTAGGTCAATGTGTGTGTGTGTGTGTGTGTGTGTGTGTGTGTGTGTGTGTGTGTGTGTGTGTGTGTGTGTGTGTGTTTGTGTGTGTGTGTGTGTGTGTGTGGTTGCGTATATGTATGTGCACGTATATGCAGGCACGAGCATTACGTAGGAAAATATTTCGAAAAAGAACAAAAGGAGAAAAAATCCATCTCACCGGTTGTCCAGTAAGCTTAAGAGACCACCTCCCTTTATTTCCGCTGGTAATACCCTAGCTGGCAACTCGCATAAGCCCTGACTGATGGGCGTGTCGACCGAGGGACCTCCGTCGGTCGCTCGGATGCAGCTCTGATCACCTTGTAAGACGATAATGGGTCACGGGCCTCGGGCTGAAGGGCATGACTACAAAGGCGAATATACATATACATCCCTATCTATTTGTGCCTGTCTATCTATCTACACACACACACACACACACACACACACACACACACACACACACACACACACACACACACACACACACACACACACACACACACACACACACACACACACACACACGTATATTTGTGTGTGTTTGTGTATGTATGTACATTTCTATATATACGTCTATATATCCTCGTGCGTGAACACACAGGCGCATTTATTTGTCTGAGTATGGATGTGTATGTGAACGTTTGCGTACATGTTTTAGTTTGTTAAGATATGCACGGATATGCAAATATAATCAACAAAAGATTTCGTTTGCTTTTTCTCTCCTCCTTTCTCTCCTTCTCTTACCCATTGTATCGCACTAAGAATAAACATTCACTAATCAATAACAGACTTCTTTGAACCGTGGCTTGCAATAGAGCCCACTATATGTACACTCAAAAAAAAAAAAAAAGATGAATACACTGACCTGCTGGTGCACTAGGGAAGGTCTGTGGTCGTGTGGTGGTGAGGTCGTGCAGGCTGGCGGGCAAGCTGGTGGCACGACGGAGGAAGGGTCGTCGAGGTCGTCTCACAGGCTCCAGGGTGTCAGGGGTCACACATCTGAAGGGGGGAGAGGTCAGGGTCTTTTAAGAGAGAGAGGAGGGAGGAGAGAGAGGGGGAGAATGAGAGAGAGAGAGAGAGAGAGAGAGAGAGAGAGAGAGAGAGAGAGAGAAGAGAGAGAGAGAGAGAGAGAGAGAGAGAGAGAGAGAGAGAGAGAGAGGGGAGAGAGAGAGAGAGAGAGAGAGAGAGAGAGAGAGAGAGAGAGAGAGAGAGAGAGAGAGAGAGAGAGAGATTCCTTCAAATCGGGTGGGGTACATAAAATACTTGTCATTAAATCTCCAAAGCTGAAAAACGTCTTGACAAATTGATCGTTTACCTTAAAAGTCTACGTATTATCCTACCGCGGATTGAAAAAAATCAAAAAAAAAAAAAAAAAAAAAATACAAGCACAAATACAGAAAAAAAAACGAAAAAAAAATATTGTTTTGTCATGACTGATCCCTATTTCATGTGCTTATTACTACAATGTTGAACGATTTGCAGTGAAATGTGAACGATCTTCAAAAAATCCGCCAGAACCACTAGAATCTTACACCTGATCGTTTCACATTATTTCACGTTATTTCACATTTTTCCTGTATTATTTGCGCCGTAACAGACACGTGGAATCTCCAAAATATGCTAATTTTACTCAGTTTCAATGTCGCTGATTGCGGTTTGGATATGAAGAACTTCCTGATCTGTCGCGTTTCCTGGATTTCTTTAGAGAATTAGGCATTTTATGGTTCTTTCTTGCTTTAGCATGCAATGTATGTATGTATGTATATATATATATATATATATATATATATATATATATATATATATATATATATATATTTTATATATATATATATATATATATGTGTGTGTGTGTGTGTGTGTGTGTGTGTGTGTGTGTGTGTGTGTACATAGTGTGTGTGTGTGTGTGTGTACAATGTGTGTGTGTGTGTGTGTGTATGTGTGTGTGTGTGGTGTGTGTGTGTGTGTGTGTGTGTTGTGTGTGTGTGTGTGTGTGTGTGTGTGTGTGTGTGTGTTGTGTGTGTGTGTGTGTGTGTGTAATAATAATAATGACAATAATAATAATCGGTATATTGACTTTCATGCAGCCAGAGGCTGAAAATATACATAGAAATACAGATAGAGAGACAAGCTATATATACATAAACATAAACAACACATAACAAAGTAAACTAACAATCAATAACAATGTGTGTGTGTGTGTGTGTGTGTGTACATATGTATGTGTGTGTGTGTGTGTGTGTGTGTGTGTGTGTGTGTGTGTGTGTGTGTGTGTGTGTGTGTGTGTGTGTGTGTGTGTGTGTGTGTGTGTGTGTGTGCAAGTATGTATGTATGAATGGATTTTTTTTTTCAATTTGCTTGATTCGAGTTCCATCTCATCCCAAAATTATTCATTCCAGCTTCGTTTTCGAGCCTCCAATAATGAAGACACAGGGCGACGCGTTCCATTGGCGCCGCAGCGAACAGGCATCGGGACGTGATAACAGTGATTCCAGAGCCTGCATTGGCACCCCGCCATCAGCTGTGAATTACAATGGCTGGGGTTATTTTCCGTACATTGTTTGTCTCGGGGATCGATTGTTAATATTTATCCCATTTTTTTCTGACCGATATTTACCTTTGTTCATTTTCTTGGAAGATGTGTGGTTCACTTGATTTATGAAGCAGTGTTAATGGGTCCATAGCTGGCGCAGTAATCACGTGTGGTTTAGTAAAGCTTGTTTGTTTAGTTGTTAGTAACTTCAGGGCCTTTTGATATCGTCGATAGGCTGCAGCCTTTGTTTTCAAGACGATTTTTCTTCCCCCTTTTATGTGTACAGGTATTCAGTGTTTTTTTTATTATTATTATCATGATTCTCATTGTGCTTATGGTGTATTAGAACATTAGGAAATTCTTTTAAGAAACATTCAACTAAATGTAATGTTCCTTAACCCGCGTGCGTGTATGAAATTTGTCGAAATAAATTAGTTATTACAACATGCAATTAGAAAACGAGAATAAAGGGTGAAAACTCTACGGGGGCGCCATGTCATGTTTGACTTACTTTTCTTATAGGTAGTCAGTTCTGCTGTCCTTAATGATTAAGAGTTTCTTTATTGCAGATATAATCCCATATACATATGTGAATCATAAATCATATTCAGCGATAATTATCATGAAAATATATATTTCCCATGAGCATCTTTTGGTTTAAATAGGTTGGAACGAAAATCTATAAGCAAGTGCACCAATCCACTGTAAGTAATCTGTCTATCTGCCATGATATAAGTGACCGAATTTCCATCTGCTTGAAGTAGATCTTCGTCTATCTATGATACCGAGAGTGCATTCATCAAGAATTAGATATTAACTATATTTTTTTCTATGGGTTATATGATCACGATATAAAATGCATCGAAATATTGTGTTAGAAGATAGAAGTTGAAGATGTAAAGAAAGAAAATTTTCTTGTGTGTGTGTGTGTGTGTGTGTGTGTGTGTGTGTGTGTGTGTGTGTGTGTGTGTGTGTGTGTGTGTGTGTGTGTGTGTGTGTGTGTGTGTGTGTGTGTGTGTGTGCGTGCGTGCGTGCGTGCGTGCGTGCGTGCGTGTGTGTGTGTGTGTGTATATATATATATATATATATATATATATATATATATATATATATATATATATATATCTGCGTATATGTGCACAGCGTATACTCTATATGTGCTATTTGTCTGCTCGGTTATATGAAATGGGGTTTGCAGCTGTATATATGCAGAAGTAATTATGCAGAAGAACTACAAGTGATAGTCCTAACAGCTAAAAAAAAACTGAACTGCAGGTTAATTTACCGAAGAAAGTATGAAAATACAGGTTATATGTCTTCTCCTGAAGTAAGTACTGTCTGACTGTATTAAACACTGGCTTGTTGGTGTTTATGAATATATGAATTAGCCTACACAGCAAATACAAAGCAGTTCAGTTTATTTTAATGCAGTTTCTCCTAAAATCGTTTATATCTCTTGATATAAACCTTTAAAACAACGAGATTAAGTTAAGTACGTGACACACACACAATTACCGATGGAATAAACTGAAGATGAGAAGCAGATGAGATATTCTATTGCGCATGTGACTGTATGACAACGTGACACAGCACAAAACCCAGGTCGAATGTAGACAATATCTGTAGCACAGAGATATACCAAACATCCGCCTTATTCAACTTACATTTGAATAATGAGAGGCCTGCTAATATTCTCAACCATCAAGATACTGCAAATCTATTTATTGATACATTCCTAAATCATATAATATATATATATATATATATTATATATATATATATATATATATATATATATATATATATATATATATATATATATATATATATATATATATATATATATATATATATATATATATTATATATATATATGTATATATATATATATATATATATATATATATAATATATATATATATATATATATATATATATATATATATATATATATATATATATATATATATGCATATATGCATTTTATATTTGCATTACAAATATAAAATGGTAATCATAAGACCATTATGAGAGGTAGTTTCTGTGTGTGTAATAACTGGTCATCCACTGAATTCGATTTGCCATAACCTGTATATGAACTTGACCAAGTACGGAACACTATTCGAATGAGATCAGTTTAATATCAAGGAACAGATGTGAAAGCACTACGCCACGTTTGGCTTACTTCTCTTGAATGAATAATAAACGTTCAAATTATTGCAAATGTACCAATCTTCTTGGAATAGAATCTCACCTATATATTACACCGAAAATACATTCATCAACGATATGCTCAGTTACGTCATGGTCGCCTCCTCGTAGATAGAGGCAAGAGAAATTGAAAATCCTTAATGGCAAAGAATCGCGATATCTTGTGGTATCTATCTTCAGTACTGTGTCACGCACCATGTTGAATAAGTTGCGTGAGCGTATATATTTGAGTGTGTATGCAAATTCTATATGTGTTGATTATATGTTTGTTTGTGTGTATGAGATTGAGGTGTGCACAGGAAATACCACTCGTGGACACTATGCCTTGATGCAGCAGAAAACGTACGAATTTCAAGATTTGGGGCTGTAGCAGTTGTTATTCTATTAACTCTAGATATGAAAGTGATGCGATTCCTTTTATGATGCGAAATGCATCCAAGCATTACCTGAACAGACTAAAACTGTAAGCAGATAGGAGCTTTCACTGTCTGATTATGTGTGTTTTTGTATATGAAACTTGATCAAACATAAAACCCCGTTTAACTCACCTTTTCAACTTTTCTGCGTGAAAAACGTGAAAAATTTCTACGGGGAATAACGCCACATTTAACTATGAAGATGACAATTCTGACCTAAGTCATAAACAATTAGATAACTACAAGTCTAGTCTTTGACACATGAGTAACTCTGTAAACATGCTCAGCGATACTTTATCATGAAAAAATATGAACTGAACTCTAATTGAATCGTAAAATATTTGAAGCAGGTGGGAACTTTTTACATATATGTTTGAGTGAGCAAATGTGCGCGCTTTTGTGAGTATGTCATTTCGTGCTTTCAAGGTTGTGTATTTTAAGGGTGACAAGGAAGAAGGAAAGGAACCAAGGAAATTAAAGAGAAACGGGAAGAGAGAAGGAAAAATCTACAAGAAATAAAGAGAGAAGAGAAAGAAAAAAGTAAAAAAAAAGGGTAAAAAAAGAAAAGGAAAAGGAAAATATGACAACTGCGTGTGGCAATCAACCGAGCTGTGTTATTTTATTATCACGAAACACCTTCATCCCGGGTGACTTAACCCGCGCCAGGTAATGACTAGGGGATGGGGGATGAGAGGGAAGAGAGGAGATGGGAGGGTGGGAGGAAGGACGGGGGATAGGAAGGAGGAAGAGGGAGGATGGAAGGAAAGAGGGGTGTAGGAAGGTGAAAAGAAAAAGAGGGGATAGGAAGGTGAAAGGGAAGGAGGAGGGTAGTAGGGAGAGAGAGAGAGAGAGAGAGAGAGAGAGAGAGAGAGAGAGAGAGAGAGAGAGAGAGAGAGAGAGAGAGGGAGGAGGAGAAGAAGAGAGAGAGAGAGAGAGAGAGAGAGGGAGAGAGGAGAGAGAGAGAGAGAGAGAGAGAGGTGGGAGAGAGAAAGAGAGAGAGAAATAAAGAAGAGAGAAAGAGAGAGAGAGAAAAGAGAAAAAAGAACGAGAGAGAGAGAGAGAGAGAGAGAGAGAAGAGAGAGAGAAAGAGGAGAAAGAGAGAGAGAAGAGAGAGAAAAAAAAGAAAGAAGAAAGAAAGAAAGAGAAAGAGAAAAGAGAGAGAGAGAGAGAAAGAGAAAGAGAAAAGAAAGAGAAAAAAAGAGAAAGAAAAAGAGAAAGAGAGAGAGTGGGAGAAGGGAAGTCAGGGTGGTCAAACAATCTGAAATATTGCCAGGGAACGAGGTGGTTTATTCCAACGCGCTCCTGGTGGATTAGCTCCGTCCCGCAGCCCCACACAGACCACGGGTAAATATGGGTCGTAATGACACATGGGAGGGAAAAAAAGAAAAAAAAATAATACCGCCATTACTGTTCTTAGCGACATTATCTCTGACTGATTACGTCATTCGTTCTTTTTTATTTCCTTTCATGCTTTTCTCTATGCTAATTGTTGGTAGATGAGACCAAGGAACACAGGGAATGGAAGACAGGTAATAAAGATTAGTAATAGAGATACTACGATGATGATATTAGGTAACAGAGACTAAGAAATTAAAAACATTTCTAATGTGAAAGTTATAAAAAAGAAATCAGAAAAAAGGACAAAACTGAATATTAATGGAATGATAAAAAGGTTGATTAATGGTTGGACATATCGACAACTGACGGATAAATATCAGTAAATGAATAAATAGATGGGTGGATAGACAGGTATAAGCAAATGACTTGATAGAAAGACGAATAGATGAATAGATGAAAAGGAATGAATGATAGATTGGAGAGATGAATTATAACTAGGTAAGGTAACTATTCTCCGTGACAAGGATTCGAGCACATTCAGTCAAAAATCAGAGCGAACCGTAGATAGAAACAGACAGATAACGAATATAGATAGACAGAACAGAGTAGGGATGGTTCTCCTTCTTCTTCTTCATCTAGTTTTTTTCTTTCTTCTTCTTCTTCTTCTTCTTCTTGGAATGGAATGTATAGTCTTTTCTTTTTCTTCTCTACCTCCTCTTCTCAAAGTTCTTAACCATGTTGAATAGTCATCCTATCTAAATTATAATAAAAAAAAATCTGTTTCAGTTTTCGTTACATGAATATATTACTGAATAATTGAAACTCCTTTTACAACCGTACTTTCAAAAACAGCAGAAAATACGTTTATTTAACCCATGTTGGATAATGTTACCAAATTGCCTATTATCCAATCAGAAGATAATCTCTTGCACCGAAATAGAGGAGAAATATTCCCAGGCCAATTTCCTATTATCATGTCGCATCTGCTGATAACAGTCATTTCCTTATCGTAAAAAGGTGTTTGTTTTCCATTTATGAAGATGGACGGTTTTTATACTTTATGTCCATGAGAGCTTTTATCTCTTTTTTTTTTTCTTTTTTTTTATCTATCGTTCACTATTTCGAGATAATAATGGCTGTAAACCAAAACGAGTTAGAAATTGGTGAATTCGCTCGGTATGAAAGATCTGAGTTTTTTTTTTTTTTTTTTTTTTTTTTTCAATGTTTTAGTTATTAGAGTTTACTTGTTCTTATGTCTGGCTGTCCGAGCGCATCGAGTCAGTGAAAAAGATGAGTATAAATATTACTGTCACTTTTCAGTACCGAAAACTCAAGCGTTTAATCTTTGGAGGTCTGGATCTGATTCTTTGAAGGACTTTTCTCTGTGGTGTCTCCACTAAATGCCGTCAAGATACTTCGCTTCTTAGAGGTGAGTCTAGCGAAGATATATATATATATATATATATATATATATATATATATATCATATATCCATATATATATCCATATATCCATAAATTTGTGTGTGTGTTGTGTGTGTGTGGATATACATACATACATACATACTATATATATATATATATAATATATATATATATATATATATATATATATATATAGATATATATATATAGATATATATATATATATACGTATAATATATATATATATATATTATATATATATTATATATATATATATATATATATATATATATTATATATATATAATGTATATTAATATATATATTAATATATAATAATATATATGATATAAGTATAACATACAAATATATATATATATAATATAATATATAATATATAATAAAATAATAATATATATATAATATATATTATATATTATAATATTAATTATATATATATTATAGTAGTTGTGTGTTGTGTGTGTTGTGTGTGTGTTGTGTGTAGTTGTTTGTGTGTGTGTGTGTGTGTGTGTGTGTGGTGTGTGGGTGTGGTTGTGTGTGGGTGTGTGGTGATGTGTAGTGTGTGGTGTGTGTGTGTGTAGTGTGTGTTTTGTGGTGTGTGGTTGTGTGTGTGTGTGTGTGTATTAAAAATACACACCCCGGCCCCACGGAACAAATATTTTTTTACATTTTATATTATATAAATTGGGATATTAAAATCATATGTATATAATATATCTATAAATATTAAATATATAATATATATATAATAAATTTATTATAATTATATATATATATTTTAAAAGAATATATATAAATAAAATATTATATATATAAAATTTCATATTTATATTGTTTTTAGTATATAATATATTAAAATATATATAAATATATATATATATATAACATTATATATAATATATATTATATATAATTTTATTAAAATTTTGTGGTCATGACCGCCAAAAGGGGGGGGGTGGGCCCAATGGTTTTGAGCACGGGCTCAAGACTGTCCCCGACGGCAAAAAGAGTTCGAAGGGGGGTTTGAGTCACCCGGCCCGGGACTTTTTCCCTTTGGGGAAAGGGAAAAACACCCCGATTTCCCACCCAGCCATGGGGCCAAACCCCCCCAAAATCAGGCTGGTCCCCAAAACCCCGGGTAAAAAAAGGGGAATGAAATTTCCCAAAAAAAAAAAAAAAAGGGAACGGGCCCGGCCCCTCTCCGGGAAAGGAAACTGGGGACCCTACCAAAGTAAATCATCCAAAAGCATCACAACATTTAAAAACAATTTTAATATCATGCTGTGACCACGGGGGCTCAGGGCATAAATACCCTTAAAAAAAAGAAAAAATTGTGTGTGTGGTGTGTGTGTGTGGGTGTTAATATATATATATATATTTATAAAATATTAAAATAATATATAATAAATATATTAAACCTATATTTTTTAACCCCCAAAAATGTAAATCCAATACCATATTGTATATAAAATTTTATAATTATTAAAATATATATATATATATATATTATATATATAAAATATATATATATAATAAAATATATTTTTATAGGGTACAACACCCGACACCACATTACCCCCAATTATATATATTAATATTATTTTTGTAATTAAATAAATTTTTAGTATGTAATGTGTAAAATAATATATATAATATTATATATATAATTTTATATATTTTTATTAAAATACATATTTAACAAAAATAAATATATATATATATATAGATATTATTATATAAAATATATTATATATTTATATTTGTATGTATTAAATACATATAATATATATATATAATTTTATATTATATATAATATATATAATATAAAAATTATTATATAAAACAAAATAATTATTTTAATATATATATTATATATAATTTTAATATTATTAAAATTTTTTAATTTTAACTATATTTTTCTTCTTTTACGGTAGGTTCATGTCTGGCCCCCCCGTGGTCACAGCATGAACTTAATTTAGTTTTTAGTTTTTAATGCCTTGGAGTGATACGTGGTAGGGGCCCAGTTCCTTTCCACGGGGAGTGGGGCCCGGGGGTACCTTTTTTAGGGAATTATTCTCTCTATTTATCCCGGGGTTTGGGGCCGCATGACTTGGCTGGCCCTTGGCCACCCAGTGGCTAGGTAGGCAATCAAGGTTAAATTCCTTTCCCAAGGGAAAAACAACGCCCCCGGTTTGGGTCGAACCCTCGAAAACCCCAATTGTCGTGTGGCAGTCCCTTTAGTCCGACGCTCTAAACCCTTCGACCACCGCGGCCTTGGCGATCATGGACTTTCCCTGTTTTTCTTGGGAAAATTTTAAACGGTGGTTTGCCATTTCCCCTTTCCCCCCGGTGTTTTATCGATCACCATCTTTTATTTAAACCCCGGCCACTGATTGGGCCAAAACATATTAAAATTTCATATTATATAATTATAAAAAATATTAATAACATTATTATATGGGGCCCCGGGGGCCCAATGGTTAGAGCGTCGGACACAAGACTGTCACGACGGCAAACTGGCGAGGGTTCGAAACCCCCGGCCGGGGCGTGGGGTTCCCCCGGGCAAGGGAAATTTACCCCGATTGCCCACCCCCAATGGGTGGCCAAAAATCAGCCCAAGGGCAAGTGCTGGGCCAAAGCCCGGGTAAATAGAGAGAATAAATTTCCTAAAAGTACCACCGGCCTCTCCGTGGAAAGGAACTGGGGGCCCCCACCAAGTACTCACTCCAAAGCATCACAACTGAAAAATACAATTAAATATCATCTTTTGACCCCGGCGGCTCAGACATGAACCACCGTTTAAAAAAAGAAAAGATACATATTTTATAAAACAATATGGCATATTATAAATATTATATTAAATTTAAATAGATATATATATAAATTTTATAACATATTTATATATATATATATATAAATATATAAAAGATATATATAATATATATAATAAATGGAATGTATAACATTTATATACAACAACAAATACCTAAAAACATCATACCTACTACATATATTTTATTTTTATATCTATATATATATTATATATATATAACATAATACATATGTATGTTGGAAAGGGATATGTATATGTATATATTACTATATATATATATATATAAATATATATATATATATATTATATATATTTTAAAAGTGGTGTGTGTGTGTGTGTGTTTTTGTGTGTGTGGTGTGTGGTGTTTGTGTGAGGTTTTGTGTGTGGTTGTGGTGTGTGGGGTGTGTGGTGGTGTGGTGTGTTTGGGTTTTTTTTGGGGGGGGGGGTTTTGTGTGTGTGTGTGTAGTTAATATAATGTACATGTATTTTTAAATTTAAAACCCCACACCAAATAATGCTTTTCCTATCCACTCTCTCTTCTCCCCCGGGTTTTCCCTCCCCCCTCCCCTCCTCTTCCACTTTTTGAAAAAAAAACCTCCCAAATCTTTTCCCAAAACCTTTGAGGGCCCAAAATTTAGGGCACACATTTATTTTAAGCCAAAAATTTCAAATCCAAACTTCAGAAAACCCAAAATTCCTGCCACCATCAGCTTTAAAACCAACTTCAAATCGAAAATTCAAAAAACCAAAAATAAAAAAACAAAAATCCCGAGCCAAACCCTTTAAAACCAAAATTCAGAGCAAAATTTAGAGCCAAAAAATCAGACCAAACTTTAAAACCAAAATTCAGAGCCAAAAAATCAGAGCCCCAAAATTCAAAAAACCCCAAAATTTAGACCAAACTTTAGACCCAAAAAATCAAAAAACCCCAAAATTTCAGGGGCCAAAAATTCAAAAGCCCAAAAATCAGAACCAAACTTTAAACCAAACGGGCAAACCAAAAATCAGGGGCCCAAAATTCAGAAAACCCAAAATTCAAAAGCCAAAAAACCCGAAAAAAACTTTAGAGCCCAAAAATCAAAAGCCAAACTTTTAAAATCAAACTTTGAGCCAAACCAAAAAATAAACTTTAGAGCCCCCAAATTTTGACCAAAAAAATCAGAGCCCAAAATTCCAAAAACCCAAATTCAGAGCCAAACTTCAGAGCCAAACATCAGAGCCAAACTTCAAAACCAAAATCCGAGCCCCAAAATTTGGGCCCACATCAGCTCAAAACCCAAAATCAAAACCCAAAAATTTAGACCCCAAAATTCCCAAAAACCAAAAACCCAAAAACCAAACCCTTTAGAGCCCAAACCCCCCCCCCAAAAAAAAACCCAAAAGCCCAAAATTTTAAAACCAAACATTTAAAACCAAACTTCAGAGGGCCCAAAAATTTAAAAAACCCAAAATTCAAGGGAAAAAATTTAAAAACCCAACTTTAGAGCCAAACTTCATGCTACCCCATCAGGGTCAAAACCCAAAAATCAAAACCCAAAATAAAACCAAAAATCAAACCCCAAACCTTTTAGAGCCAAACTTCCCAAAAACCCCCCATCAAAAAACCCCCTCAGAGCCAACCTTTAAAACCCCAAAAAACAGAGCCCAAAATTCAGAGCCCAAAATCCAGAGCCAAACTTCAGAGCCAAAACTTCAGAGCCAAACTTCAGAGCCAAACATCAAAACCAAACTTCAGAGCCAAAAATCAAAAGCCAAAATCAGAACCCAAAACCCCGAGCCCAAAATTCAGAGCCCAAAAATTCAGAGCCAAAATTCGAGCCAAAAATTAAAGCCAAACTTCAGAGCCAAACATCAGAACCAAACTTCAGAGCCAAACATCAAAACCAAACTTCAGAACCAAACTTCAGAGCCAAAATTTCCGAGCCCAAACCCAGAGCCAAACCCTCCAAAAACCCAAACCCCCCTTTTCCCCCCAAACTTCAAAACCAAACTTCAGAGCCAAACTTCAGAGCCAAACTTCAGAGCCAAACATCAAAACCAAACTCCCCGAGCCCAAAATTCAGAGCCAAAATTCAGAGCCAAATTTAAAAGCCAAAAATCGAACCAAAACCCGGGGCCAAAATTCAGAGCCAAATTCCGAGCCAAATTTCGAAACCAAAAAATCAAACCAAAATCCAGAGCCAAACATCAAAAAACCCAAAATCCCCCGCCAAAATTTTAGAGCCCAAAATCCAGAGCCCAAAATTCAGAGCCAAAATCCAGAGCCAAAAATTCAAACCAAAAAATCAAACCCCAAAATTCAGAGCCAAACTTCGGCCAAACTTCAGAGCCAAAAATCAAACCTAAATTCAGAAACCAAAAAATCAAAAACAAACCTTTAAGCCAAACTTTAGAGCCAACTCCAGACCAAACTTGGAGCGGGAAACCCCCCTCCGAAGGGCGCGAGGCGAAGTGGCACCAGGAGCGTCGGCCCGGGATCGGGACGGGCGAGCGGGCGAAGCGAGCCGAAATTCCCCCGGGGGGTTTTTCCTGAAAAAGGGGGAAAGGGGGGGGAAGGGGGAGAAAGGAAAAGAAAAAGGGAAAAGAAAGGGGGAGAAAGGGGGAGAAAGGGGAGAAAGAAAGAAAGGGGGGGAAAGGGGGGAAAGGAGGAGGAAGGAGGAGAAAGGAGGAGAAAGGAAGAGAAAAGGGGGGGAAAGGGGGGGAAAGGGGGGGGAAAGGGGGGGGGGAAGGAGGAGAAAGGAGGAGAAAGGGGGGGAAAAGGAAGAGAAAAGGGGGAGAAAGGAGGAGGAAGGGGGGAAAGGAAAGAAAGGGGGAGAAAGGAGGAGAAAGAGGGGGAAAAGGGAAAAAAAGGGGGGGAAAAGGGGGAGAAAAGGGGGAAAAAGGAGGAGAAAGGGGAGAAAGGGGGAGGGAAGGGGAGAAAAGAAAGGGCGAGAAAGGAGGAAAAGGAAGAAAGGGGGAAAGGAAAAGAAAGGGGAGAAAGAAGGAGAAAGGGGGAGAAAGAAGGGGAAAGGGGGAGAAAAGGGAAAGAAAGGGGGGGAAAGGAGGAGGAAGGGGAGAAAAAGGGGGGGAGGGGAGAAAAGGGGGAGAAAAGGAAGAGAAAGGGGGGGAAAGGGGGAGGAAGGAGGAAAAGGGGGGGAAAAAGGGGGAGAAAGGGGAGGAAGGAAAAGAAAGGGGGAGAAGGAGGAGAAAGGAGAAAGGAGGGAAAAAGGGGGAGAAAGGAGGAGAAAAGGGGGAGAAAGGGGGAGAAAGGAAGAAAAGGGGGAAAAGGGGGGAAGGAAAGGGGAAAGGAAAAAAGGGGAAAAAGGGAGAGGGGAGAAAGAAGAAAAGGGGAGAAGGAGGGGAAGAGGGAGGGAAAAGGAGGGGGAAAGGAGGGAAAAAGGGGAAAAAAGGAAAGGAGGAAAAGGAGGGAAAAGGGAAAGGAGGAGGGGGAAAAGGAGAAAGGGGGAAAAAAGGGGGAGAAAAGGGGAAAAGGAGGAAAAGAAAAAGAGAAAGGGGGAAAGGAAGGGGAAGGGAAAGGAAAGAAAAAGAGAAGGGGGAGAAAGGGGAAAAAAAGAGAAAGGAGGAAAAGGGGGGAAAGGGGAAAAGGGGGGAAAGGGGAGAAAGAGGGAAAGGAAGAAAGGGGGGGGAAAAGGGGAAAAAAAAAAGAAAAAAAGAAAAAGGAAGAAAAAAAGAAAAAGGGGGAAAAAAGGGGGGGAAAAAGGGGGGGGGGGAAAAGGGGGGGAAGGGGGGAAAGGGAGAAAGGAGGGGAAGGGGGAAAAGGGGAGAAAAGGGAAAAAAAGAGGAGAAAAGGGGGGGAAAGGGGGGAAAAGGGGGAGAAAGGAGGAGGAAGGAGGGGAAAGGGGAGAAAGGGGGGAAAAAAAAGAAAGGGGAAAAAAAAGGGGGGGAAAAGGGGAGAAAAGGGGGAAAAGGGGGGGGGAAAAGGGGAAAGGGGAAAGGGGGAGAAAAGGGGGGGGGGAAAAGGGGAGAAAGGGGGAGAAGGGGAAAAGGAGGAAAAAAGGGAAAAAAAAGGAAAGGGGGGGGAAAAAAGGGGGAAAAGGAAAAGAAAGGAGGAGAAAAGGGGAGAAAGGGGGGGAAAGGAGGGAAAA
>NC_051424.1:4897523-4905023 GCF_015228065.2 Penaeus monodon | reverse complement strand
TAATGATGATGATGGTAATGATGATAATGATGGTTATGTTGATATGACTGTAATGGTAACAATAAAAACACAACATTAATGATAACTACATGATGTTAATTATAGTAATTCTAATATAAATGATGTTAATGGATATTGATATAAATTGTCATTATAATGGTTATCTTAATAGCAACTATGATAAGGACAATTAAAGCAAAAGGGATGATGATGATAATCGTAGTAGCAGTAGTAGTAAAATTAATAGCATTAGTAGCATTAGTAGACGTAATATAGATAATATTAGTGATAAGCATGGTGAAAAGGATCCTCGGTACAAAAACAGAACAATAAGAAAGGTTAATACATATCCAATGTATACCAAGCCCGAATTCTCAAGAAACTCTCTTATGATATTAAAAGGGGACCGTTGATTAATCACACCTTCCACATGCGTCAATCCCGAAGACTAATTGAAACCTGTATAATGCGATTGATCCCCAAAGATTGAATAATTACTTGATTAAATGAGCTCGTGTTGTGGATTATAAATCTAAGCGCAGGAGAACAGGCTAAGTATTGGGAACATTATGTGTGTGCTTGTCTGTGAGAGGGAGAGAGTTAAAGGGAAGGACGGAAAGAGGAAGAGAGAGTGGGAAAGATTGAGAGAGAGAAAGAGAGAGAGAGAGAGAGAAAAGAAAATTGATGGAGATTAATTGATTGATAGATAAACAGGTGAATAGATATATAGACAGACATGAAAAGAATAGATAGATGTACCGATAGAAAGAGAGAGAGAGAGAGAGAGAGAGAGAGAGAGAGAGAGAGAGAGAGAGAGAGAGGCGAGGGAGTGGATGAAAAGAGAGAGGACCAGTGCAATCTGTTATACAAAGAAAGACAATGTACTCTTAGTCTATCCAAGTACCTCAAAACGGATAATATAAATGCATATAAACACTGCGACCCGCTGTGTATACATCATAACAAAGACCCATTAACATAAAAACGCACTAAATAGCTGACCTCACTTGCTGTCATAATACTTTTTCTGAGTAATTTACTGCGCAATATCACTTCAAGATTATGGAGAATAAATGAAATCTCTTGACATTAATAATGCTGGAGATTTATGGAAAATATATTTAACAATCTTCATAATGAGAAACAGTATGCTGATTATATACTGAGTCTGTTCCTTATCTTTCTGTTCCCTCCTGATCTTTCTCTCTTTCTCTCTCTGCTTCTTGTTTATTGTCTCTTTTGTCATCTCTCTCTTTCTCTTTTATATTTTTGACTTTTAATTCATTTTCATCTTTCTCCCCCTCCCTCCTTCTCTGTCTCTCATTGTTATTTTCTGTGTATATTCGTCTTTTTCTTTCTATATCACATTCTCGGTCTCTCTCTCTCTCTCTCTCTCTCTCTCTCTCTCTCTCTCTCTCTCTCTCATCTCTCTCTCTCTCTCTCTCTCTCCCTTCTATCTCTCTCTCTCTCTCTCTCTCTCTCTCTGCTCTCTCTCTCCTCTTCTCTCTCTCCTCTCTCTCTGCATTCTTCTCTCACTCACTCTTCTCTCTCATCTCTCTCTCTTCTTCCATATATCCCTCTCTCGTGTATTTACATGTATGTGCCTGCATGCATATTTGCGTAAAATAAGGTGCTGTTATGTGTCATAATTTGCATATATTCTTCGCTTAAAATTGTGGTCTATTTTTTTTGCTAGATTTTCTATCCTTTTTTCTTGTTTTCTTTTTTCTTTTTTCTTTCTTTCTTTTTTGTTTATCTTTTATTTTTATTTTTTTTTTATTTTTTTTGGGGGGGTAAATATGCATTATTTCTTGATCTTTTTATTGTTGTCGTTGTTATTATTATCCTTATGCCGTTGTTATGATAATTCTCATCATTACCATCCACATTATTATTGTTTGACATTATCGATGTCATAATCTAGGACCCTAATTGTGGGCCGACTATTAAGCTGTTACTTCTTTTTCTAAATAATTATCTTTTCGCAATTTTTCGTTCATTCATCGCAGGTCTGAGAAAGGGAGTGAGGGATAGATAGATAGATAAGTAGGTCTCTCCTCCCACTCTCTCTCTCTCTTTTTTTTTTCTTTCTCTCTCTCTCTCTCTCTCTTTCTCTCTCTCTCTCTCTCTCTCTCTCTCTCTCTCTCTCTCTCTCTCTCTCTCTTTCTCTCCTCTCTTCTCTCTCTCCCTCTCCCTTCTCCCTCTCCTCCCTCTCTCTCTCCTCCCTCTCTCTCTCTCTCTCTCTCTCTCTCTCTCTTCTCTCCTCTCCTCTCTCTCTCTCTCTCTCTCCTCTCCACGGCACTCTTTCTCGCGCTCTCTCCTCTCCTACATCCTCCTCTCTGCCAGTGCTCAGGCATTCTCCTCTCCTCTCTCAGTTCTCGTCCTTCTTCCTCGCTCTAATATTGCTGCTTCTCCAACTCTAAGCACTTCCCCTCTCTCCTCTCTCCCCTCTCTCTCTTCTCTACTCTCTCTCTCTCTCCGTCTCTCTCTCTCTTCCTCTCTTCTCTCTCCTCTCTCTCTCTCTCTCTCTCTCTCTCTCTCTCTCTCTCTCTCTCTCTCTCTCTCTCTCTCTCTCTCTCTCTCTCTCTCTCTCTCTCTCTCTCTCTCTCCACAGGAGCATGCAGCTAATAGAGAACAGGTGCCAAACTGTCACCTCAGGGCAGCTTTCCTAATCCTAAAATCACCCACTGATTGCCAGTGGCCCAGGATTTCCTCCGCCCAGTTGCTGTGCATTCTTCCTCGGCCTAAATATTGCTGGGCTTTCCAGAAGCTATAAATAAGGCATTACCGTTCCTTTATTACTGTTATTGTTACTGATGAATGTCCGAGGAAATGAGTGAGTCTCTCTATATTTCTGTCTACCTATTTTTCTCTATCCATCCGTCTGTCTATATGTGTATATATAATGTACACATATGTGTGTATATGTATATATATATATAATATATATATATATATATATTATATATTTTATATATATATATATATCTATATATATATTTTATATAATATTATATTATCCTACTATATATATATATAATCATATATTTATATATATATATATATATATATATATATATATATATATATATATATATATATATATATATATATATGTCCATTCTCCAACTTATATTAATGCACATCAGGAGCTGATGGATGTATTTATAATGTTCATTAGCTTCGTCTTTCATGTATCTGATAATTTCCATCCTAATACTGATCAATATCATATCCTCATTATCATTATCGTTTTATCCTCATCATTATTATCAATTTTAATGTTGTAAAATACTATTATTCTTATCATATCGTTCATAACAGTTGCGAGTGTATACGTGTATGCATGTGTCTGTTTATATATGTGTGTATTTACATCTCTTCACGCATACAAAAGCTCACACGGTACCATTTTAGCGCATCCCCGCGCATGCAAATACCTGCAAGCGTGGCGCTGCGTGCGTGAAACAGGCAAATAATAAGAGCGAAATCTTGCCAAATATCAGCGTTGAGAGGAAGCTTATGTTGTCACGGGTCTTCACGGCAAAGGATTACGCTGTATGGTGGAAGGGAGATGCCACATTTATTACACGCAAGGGAAAGATGGCTGGTGATTACTGGGTGGGAGAGAGAGAGAGAGAGACGGGGGGAGGGAATGGAGAGAGGGAAAGAGAGGGAGAGAGAGAGAGAGAGAGAGAGAGACGGGGGGAGGGCATGGAGAGAGGGAAAGAGAAAGAGAGAGAGAGAGAGAGAGACGGGGGGAGGGAATGGAGAGAGGGAGAGAGAGAGGGGGGGGGGGCAGACACAGACAGAGAGCAAGGAAAGATATAAAAGGTGAGCGGAAACAGGACTGACAAAGAAAACACACACACATACACACACACACACACACACACACACACACACACACACACACACACACACACACACACATATATATATATATATATATATATATATATATATATATATATATATATATATATGGGTTGTGATAATGAAGTGAGTTGTGATAATGAAGTGAGTGCCATATTGTGATGCCGCCATATACGGGATATGATGACAATATTATCGTACCTATATTGTGATAATTATATGATTAATTACATATATACTGCCTTTTGTAGGATATGTTACACCATGTGAAATAAAGAAGATTATGTTTAGTTTATATTGCTGTGTAGCATATCGCCTATGTAAAAGAGTGAGATTCTCTGTACAATTTGTAGAGTACAGTATTTTATTTTGTCTCTGTAGTCACACGTCTGGCAGTAGCACTCTCGGGCAGAGCCTGACGCGTGGGGCACAGGACTATGAAGAACTCCCTTTTATATTTGTCAGAGCTGATCTCCAATGAACCTACTTTAGTTTTAATTGGTGTATTCTTCTCCCTCAAGCATCGTAGAGAAACACCAAACAAACATATATACGAACACGACACAGTGAGTATACAAACACTATTATATATATATATATATATATATATATATATATATATATATATATATATATATATTATATATATATACTTATAATATATATATATATATTATATATAATCTATATATATATATATATATATATATATATATATATATATATATATATAATTATTATTGTGTGTGTGTGTGTGTGTGTGTGTGTGTGTGTGTATGTGCGTGCGTGTGTGTGTGTGTGTGTGTGTGTGTGTGTGTGTGTGTGTGTGTGTGTGTGTGTGTATGTGTGTGTGTATGTATGTGAATAAGAAAACTAGAAATCTCAGCTCCTCTGATGAATTTCCCAACAATAATACACATCACAGCTGCTTCTTTTCCGTCCCTCGCGCTCATCTTTCAAAGGGATGACTATAAACGCCCCGCTCGTTTCTTTGACGCCAGAGGGAATCACCTTCTTATTCTCCTGATTAGCGTCTTATTGCGGCTTTTAATGCAATCTGCGCGATGTGTGTCCTCTGACTTACCGGGCTTCTTGCTGTTAAAAAGGTGAAATGTGCGTAGATTTTTCCCCTTTTGGATATTCTGGTCAGTTGGTAGGTACGAGAGATGGATTGATAAATGGATAATTAAATAGATAGACAAATAGACAGACAGAGAGATAGATAGATTGATAGACGGAGAGATAGATAGACAGAGAGAAAGAGAGAGAGATAGACGGAACGGATAAACTCTCAGAGAAACAGTTAGGCATAGAACGAGATTGACAGAGATAGATAAACTGGCAGACAAAGAGGTAGACAGACAGAGATAGACTGACTGATTGACTGATTTATGTGTGCAAATGAAAAGAGAGTAAGGTAGAGAAGCAAGAAAAAGAGGAAGAGAGAGAGAGCAAGAGTGACGTAGCAAAAGAGAAAGGGAGCTCTTGAAACAGAGAAACCAAAATTGTTCTCATACTCCAACAAAAGGTAATCATGAACTAAAAAGGGTGATAATAATAATAACATCCAAATTGGTCCCATTTCAAGGCGCAAGTACTATGTATGTCTGTAGCGGAATATGCAAATTAAGCCATGCGATGTTGCAGTAAGGCGATGTGCTTCCTTATATTCCATCTTTGACCCCAGCAGATGCTGGTACTCCCTCAACAGCTGGTATCGACCTGAAGGGGCGGGCCGGGCGCGAACCCTTTGAAAACCAGTAATACTTAGCCGTCCCACCTTCCACTGAACGTACAATAAGAAAAGAAAAAAAGCAAAAGAAAGAAGAAAAATATATAAAAAAGGGACAGATTATGAGTACACACCGTCTGTTCCTCCCCAATACCCCTATAACAGTGAATCATCTTGAGAAAAATACGTTATTACCTTTAGTCACGTGGCGTCCTTATAGGCCAGGCTTTCATTTCCTTTTTCTTTTCTTCTTCTTCTTCTCGAGTGACACGCAATAAAGCTCAATTCTCGATCAGACAAGGTAGAAAATTAGTTCCTGACATGTACGAATTACGAAGAAACACAGCAAGTGGCACTTTCCATCTTGTGTCGTGCGTCGAGGGGAGAAAAAAAAAGGAATTCCATCTTGACACTCGAGAAATAATAAAAGAAAAGAGAAGTGGTGTCTTATCGTTCTCTTGACACCTTCCTGACACTAGAGAAATATAAAAGAAATGGGAAGTGGTATTGCATCATCTTCCTTCCATCATTCCTTGAGGCCATTCCGTCAGATATATATATATATATATTGTTGTTGTTAGTTCTGAATATCGTTTCGAATTCGAGACCGAGAGAATATCGTCGATTTTGATAAGACAGGAGGGAAGAAATGGAATTTTATGCAATTATTATTATTATTATTATTATTATTATTATCATTATTATTATTATTATTATTATTATTATTATTATTATTATTATTGTTGTTATTATTATTATTATCATTATTATTATTATTATTATTATCATTATTTTACTTTGAGTGTGGAAAAGACACAAGATAAAATTACATTCTGATCCCTGACCCCTGACCCCCCCGAACCCCTGACCTCTGACCTCCTGGTAATTCCCTGACCCTAAAAATAGATGAACACGACTTCTCGCCTCGCTGTTATTACCCTAACGACCAAATCACGATTCCAAGAAAAGCAGAGAAATCTCGAATTCACGCTTTTCCGAGATCGTCTGCGCGGCCTTTGTCTTAACGAGCGTGATTGCAGATTGCGTGAAATTGCAAGAGATGAGGAGTCGAAAGGAACTGCTGCAGGAGGGAGGGAGGGAGGAAAGGGGTGGAGGGAGACGGATGAGGAAAAGGGGAGAGAAAGAGAGAGAGGGGGATAGAAGGAGATGGGGAGGGAGAGAGAGGGAGAAAAGGAGAGGGGAGGGAGAGATGTGTGTGTGTGTGTGTGTGAGAGAGAGAGAGAGAGAGAGAGAGAGAGAGAGAGAGAGACAGACAGACAGACAGACAGACAGACAGACAGATAGACAGACGGAGAGAGATAAAGGAAGAGAGACAGACAGACAGACAGACAGACAGACAGACAGAGATAAAGGAAGAGAGAGAGAGAGACAGACAGAGAAAGGGACAGAGACAGACAGATAGACAGACATACCGACATACACACAGGCAACCAAACGAACAACATACGCACAGACCAACAGCAAGAGAGAAGAAAAGAGACGAGGATTAAAAATAACAGCACAAAAGGACGTAAAGGGGACGAGAAAGCGGAAACAGCAACACCAAAAAAGTAAACAAAGGGGAAGCAAAGAGAATCTCGAGTACCGAAGCCATCAGCGTCTCACACGATGAACCATTTGCCAAGGGAATGCTGCGCAACATGGGGGAGGAGAGGGGAGAGGCTGAGGGGTCGAGGAGAGCAGGAGGGGAGAGAAAACAAAGAAACACTTTCTTCCCTCTTTCTCTCCCCTTTTTCGCCATGTTTCGCTTTCTTTCTTTCTCTATCTTCTTATTCGCCCTTCTTATCTTCCTCTTTCGATCCTCGCCTTCTTTGCTCTCTTTGGTCTGGTTTCTTCCTATGTTTTTTTTTCTTCACTTTCTCCGGTTTTCT
>NC_051424.1:4887523-4890023 GCF_015228065.2 Penaeus monodon | reverse complement strand
ACAACACATCATAGTGAGAGTCGTAAAACACAGAGCATCGTCATCATCTACATTAGCTCCGAACTACTCACTGCCCTGACAATTATCTTACGACACCAAAGACAGCGATCACCTCACAATAACACCTAATTCTGGCCCAGAGATGAAAGGAATAGGTCCTGATCGCCTCAAGCAGCTAGGTATGAACATGTTACACCTGACACTTTCACTTGTCAGACGCCATAAAGTAAACGGCAAAACGCTCGAACCCATTGGCTGAACTACGCTACTTTGGAACAATGATCGAAACATTTGTTAAGTTCTGCTTGGTTTTCCTTTTTCTATCTTGGTATCATTCCTGTGAAATGGGCATTTTACTTCAGCCTTACTGTAAACTCCACTCCGGAGATTTTACTTGCTGCCTGATTATCCCTTTGCCTGCCCCAATAGTATAAATACAACAAACTTTTTCACCTTGAAACAGCCTATGTAGAATATACTACAGACACTTCCCAGCCAATTTAAGGACTGGGAAGTGTCTGTACGATGATACAATGACATGGACAGTGTTAAAAATAACTGTGTGGGATACATGTACTGCTCCTTAGCTTTTGCATTTGTGAGATAGTCAAGAAAATGTTATGCAACTAACGCAGTATAACAACTACCCATGTCACATTCCCTGTATCAGAATTACACCTGATTCTATGAGGTCGATGATCTTCCGACAGAGGGATGTGTGTTTTGAGCTTATGAATTTGTGAACGTGTGTGTTTGTGTGTGTGTGTGTGTATGTGTGTGTGTGTGTGTGTGTGTGTGTGTGTGTGTGTGTGTGTGTGTGTGTGTGTGTGTGTGTGTGTGTGTGTGTGTGTGTGTGTGTGTGTGTGCATGCGCGCGCGAACGTGCGTACGTGTTCGCTCGTGTTTATGCTCCCTCCCTCATTCCCTTCCCCTCTCTCTTTTTTTCTATCTCTCTCCTGTATGAGTGCGTCTACATATGCATATGCGTGTGCTTGTATGCACATACACATGCGCCTCCTTGCGAGAGAGTTCGTGCCGTAAGACGGGATCATCATCACCCAACCATATCCCCGCATTCCTGTGCGTGTCGGGGGAGGTATCAAGACCACTCTGAGCAAACGTAAAGGCAAAGATCACGCTAAACCTGATGAGCTCCAGTCGATCAACCAGATGCGGATGATTTGCGGATTTGTGAACATGAAGTGTCAAGTTTTATACAGAGTGTCATATCAGCTGCTTTCAACAGAACTCTGAATTTGATGACCCAGTCCTTGACAAAATCAGATATGATGCTCTTGCAGATCCTGATCTACCGGCAGCTTATTTCTGGCGTAAATAATGGATTCCCATCTTCCAAATCATGTCTACCTAATGACCTCCTGACATACTGGAAATTTCAGGATGACCTTACACACGTTCATGGTCTTGAACTGTACCGCCATCGCATATTTGTTTCTGCAACAATCCGGGAAGAAATATTGCCTCGTGTCCATAGTTCACATCGCGGTATTGAAGCCACAAAGCAACGAGCAACCCAAACTGTTTGGTGGCCTGACATCACCAGTGATATTAACACAACAAGCGAAGTTTGCTCTGCTTGTAAGACTCTCCAAAGGTCCCTGCAGAAGGAGCCGCATGTGTGAACAAGCACCAACGTGTCCAGTGGAATATGTATCAGCGGACTTGTTCAGCCGTGCCGTGACTAACGCAAATCGCAATTAAGTTTAGTCAGAAATCCACGCATATCAAGGAGACAAATCTAGTTGCAGCACCATATATTATTCAGGAAACTGTTTTGTCAGTTAGGTGATCCCACCCGTCTACACACCGATGGAAGCCAATTATTTTCATCACATGAATTCCGTAAATTCTTATAGAAGTGACGTGCTCACCGTGATATGTCAACGTCCCATTATCCAGAATCTAATGGGCACGCAGAAGCTCATGTCAAGGTAATGAAGCATCTTATTACCCAAACAGCTCTAACAAGGAGACCTTTATAGTGGTAAGGACTTTACAAATTGTCTACTCCAGCTTAAACACCATGTCCTGATAGCCTCTCACTTGCTATTGTATTACTGGGCCGTCCCTCGCTGGTCCTAGCACATCGTAGTGCGTTCGATACTAAGTGGCATGACACCCTAGGCCGCGTTGCCATCTTTGCGTTTTTTCCGCTATATCTAGCAACTTTAAAATGCGAATTTCTGAATTTCTGTCAGGGAAATTTTGAAACTTGCAAGAGCAACTTGCGGATTTTCTTGTCAAATCTAACGTGTTTTTTTTTAGAGCTTTACTTGAAACCTAGAAGGATTTTTTTTTAGGTCGGCTTAGCGGATTTTGGAAAATGTGGTTGGCGACACTGAGCCCCAGACCAAGGAGCCAGCCATTATGATGCACAGTCCCTGTCGCCCATACCCTTGGGTCCTGATGTACAGTCAGAAAAATATCATTACCCTTTACACAAACTAATATGAAAAATCGACGAAGTGGTATGGAATAGC
>NC_051424.1:4860023-4875023 GCF_015228065.2 Penaeus monodon | reverse complement strand
CTCCTTGGCCGAGGGCGACTCCGACTGGCGACCACGAAATGCCTCAACACAGACAGGTCCCCGGCCATAACGCGATCCCCGGGCCGTGAAATGCTCGCCTGGCCACCAAGACAGTAATCGTATTGGCGAAGAAACGAAGCGAGACGGAGGTCGGGCCAGGTGGCGGCGCCCGGCGAGGGGTCCAGTGAGATAGGGGCGGCGCGTCAATAACGACACCGGACCCTTCCGAGGCCGCGGTTGCACTGACCCGACCGCGTGGCCCTCTCGCTCTCCCTCTCTCCCTCTCTCCCTCCTCCCCTCCGCGCTGGCCTCTCGCTTCATCATCTTGAGCTCTTCCATTTTCTATGTCCATTTGCCATTTTTTTAGGGGGGTACTCTCCACGCAACGTATAAATATAAAGGAGTTATTAGCTTAATGAGTGAGTGAAAGGGATGGCCAAACCGCTGGCAACAGAGCAGCGCACGCACGCACGCCAGAGAGCTAGCCAATTTTTCTTTATGAGTCGCTGGATCGTCGTATTGCAAGTCGTTCCGGCTGTGCAGTTCGTTTATTTCGGTTTTCCTTCTTTATTAGAGTCTTCATCTGTTTGCAGTTCGGCCTGGGCGGTCTTTTCCATATTGACATTCCTAAGGCAAGTGTATGTTTGGGAAACTGGCCTTTGTTGACATAAAAACAAAATCCAAATGGCCTTCCCTAATTGCAAGTTGTTGAGTCCATTTTTAGTATTTGTTCAACTACAAAAGTTTACCTTCTAGTTATCAGGTCATTTTCTGTCACGAGATCACTGAGATCTTTTCCATTTAAGGAGGTCATTCGAAGGGTCACGTGTCACTACAGTTGTGTCACAGGTACTCAAAAGGTCACTCTCGAACCCGCCTCCAACATCAGGCCGCCGTCCGCGACCAGGTCATCTTGATTATCGCTCAGGTCAGCCTTGAAATGAAGTAATCCTAAGGTAACTTAACCTCCAGCGCTTCGTCATTTTCTCCGAGCCAAGTCGTCCTTTCACTTCTAGTCATTTCAAAGAGCATGTCTCGATCGCAGAAAAGTAAATAATTAAAAATAAAAAAAACAATCACAAAAACACCCAACATCAGGAAATCGGAAACAAATAAAACGAAAGAAAGAAGGAAGAAGGAACTCCGGGAATAATTAAAGAAACGAAGGAAGGTGTAAGTGGCGGGTGTGGTGTGTGTGGCGTGTCGGCCTCTTCCCAGAAAATCATTACTGGCTGTCATCGCTGCCTGTGTCTTCCCGTCGGCGAGAGGGAGGGCGAGGAAACCGTCGTCTGTTTGCTAATGGGAGCCTTGACTCGAGCGAAAAGATGCTTTGCTTTTGTTTACTGGCTTATTGATTTCTTTCTTCCCGAGGTGTGCTTCTCTCTCTCTCTCTTTCTCTCTCTCTCTCTCTCTCTCTCTCTCTCTCTCTCTCTCCCCTCTTCTCTCTCTCTCTCTCTCTCTCTCTCTCTCTCTCTCTCTCTCTCTCTCTCTCTCTCTCTCTCTCTCTCTCTCCTCTCTCTCTCTCTCAGAGAATTAGAGAGAGAGAGAGAGAGAATGAGAGAGAGAGAGGGGGGGAGGGTCAGTAGGAGAGCGGTGTTATCTGTTAGTTTGTTTCCTCACGTATTTATCATCATTTTTAGTTATTATTCGAGGACAGTACAGCGTTTTTCCTTTTTTTTTTTGTATTGTATTTATTAATATTTTTAACGCCCTGATGATAGGTTCATTATCTCTCTAAATCCACTGTAACAACAGCTGTCAATCACTAATGACATGATTGTATTGACATGATTAACGATCATATTGTTCACATGATTATATAGATATGTCGCTCTTCGTCATCACGATCATTGAAATAATTTCACTTGCGGAATGTAGTATGCTGATATAATAATGTTATTATCCATTTAGTTGTATATATTTGGCCTTTTTTTATGATTCTGGATGAATGACAGGACTTTATCTCAGAATGAATATATATTTTTTTTTCTCTCTCTCTCTCTTTCCCTCTTTTCTCTTTGTTGATTTCTTTCTCTCTTCTTTCCCTCTTGTTGTCTCTTTCTTTCCCTCTTGATTTTTTTT
Organism: Penaeus monodon; assembly: GCF_015228065.2. Classification (NCBI taxonomy): domain Eukaryota; kingdom Metazoa; phylum Arthropoda; class Malacostraca; order Decapoda; family Penaeidae; genus Penaeus; species Penaeus monodon. Next base: position 4,872,941 of record NC_051424.1, on the reverse strand, counting down.
CTGCCTTACCCTTACCTTTATTCGTTCACCATTTTTCTTTTTTTCCCTCCCTCTCTTTCTATCTGTCTCTGCCTCTTCTCTGTCTGTCTGTCAGTCTGTCTGTTTGTCTGTCTGTCTCTGTCTCACTGTCTCTCTCTCTCTCTCTCTCTCTCTCTCTCTCTCTCTCTCTCTCTCTCTCTCTCTCTCACATTATAATATATATATATATATATATATATTATATATTATATTATATATATATGTAAAATATATATATAGCTCTCTCTCTCTCTCTCTCTCTCTCTCTCTCTCTCTCTCTCTCTCTCTCTCTCTCTCTCTCTCTCTCTCTCTCTCTCTCTCTCTCTCCCTCTCATCTATTGTTCTGTCCGCTTGGCCATATATCTATATATATTTCCGTTCATTTGTCTGTTTCTGTATCTATGTTTCCAGATATTTGTCCATCCGTAACAATTGGCTTAGTTGCACAAACGAGTATACTCTACGGGAAATTCCACCGTGTTTCAACTAATAATTGAGAGATCTCGCTATTAAAGTTCATTATTTCTTAATATTCATAAATGAATCGAATAAAGATAAGAAAATAGAAATGGAATAAGAAATAAAAACAATATTTTAGTCAGAGAGTGGCAGCGTACACAAACACAACCCATATAATTAACTCTATCTTGTAATATCTGGTCACAGGTCACATATTTTCTCCGCTGTTAACAGGTAGGTGTTACAGAGAGTAAAGGGATAATAAAAAACGCATAAAAGGTGACAGCGTATTGTCCTGGCGCACCCCAGCATGTTTTTTTTTTCTGCCGCAAGAACTTTTGTTTGCCCCCCCCTCCCTCATCCCTACTTGCGCTGATCTAAACTCGCAGATGTTATGAGAACAGTCAAAGCAATTTGTGCGCAGACTAATGTGCCTTCCTCTTGACCGTTAGACTATTGCGGTTGTATAATTTTCAAGTGATTTTACAATGCGATATCCAAGATAATTGCGTTACGTACTGCGCAGATGTTTGATGACAGTTCAACCTGCCTTATGCTCTCCTGTTGCCATCCGCCTGTCCTGGTTCATTCAGCTTCGTGCACCCACAATAGATGTTAGGGGGCTGGAGATTCGATTACGATAGATATACCTTTCTATCTATCCGTCCATGTTCGAACCCAATATGTCAATATATCATCGTTCTATCCATCATTGTATCTACCTTATTTATCCTGTATTCCACCCATCTGTACCAGTATTTCTCGGGTTCTGTGGTGTCGTTACGTACAGTCGCTTGTTAAGAAGTAAACTTAAAAGAAACTTATTGGAATGCTTGATTTTCCTTAAGACACAGTTCCTTAACATTAAGACATTGTTCCTTTCATTAAAAATTGGAATTAAAAGCATTATTTCTTTGGTAATTAACAGAAAAGATGTAGTGTTGGTACATTATTAATGGTTAAGAAACCAGCCTTCCAACAGGTAGTTTTGGCAAAAAAGCTGAGCACATTAAGAACTGGTTAAATGTTAATGATTTAAAACAAGTAAATGTGTTAGACAGCTGTCTCTCAGAAAATGGGATATTCCTTATCAAGTTTGGCTCAGAAATTTGTCAACTCTATTCCCATATTGATATTTTCCTTCTAGTGTTTTTATCACTCTTCATGCAAGAAATTTGAGTTTTGCTGCATAAATGGTTTACGAATGGATAACGAAGAAGTTTATATCCTGCATTACCTGTTTATTAATATATTATTGTGTTTTTTTGTTATTATTATTATTTCTGGATTTACTCCAAAGAACAATAATTTAGAAAAGTGCCTTGTTAACCCCCAGAAATGGCTTCAACATCACCACAATGGATAAATACCTCCTGTTTGAGAACCACTGATCTATACATTCACCATTCCCACTTATGGCCTTTTCGTTTAACCATATATCTATTCATCTGTAAATCGATCCCTTTTTGTATTTCTCATTTTTTTCTATTTGTCTGTCCTTCCATCTATCTATTAACTTAACTGTCTGTCCACTCTTCTGTTAGGTTAGTAATTCATGGTTGAATAGAGATTTATATTTCTGCATGTAGACAATTTAAGCACTTGCTTGCTTAATTAATGACTTCCTCTCTCTCTCTCTGATTCTCTCTCTCTCTCTCTCTCTCTCTCTCTCTCCTGCTCTCTGTTCTCTTCTCTCTCTCTCTCTCTCTCCTCTCTCTCTCTTTTTCTCTCTATCTCTCCTCTCTTCTCTTCTCTCTCTTCTCTCTCTCTCCTCTCTCTTCTCTCTCTCTCTCTCTCTCTCTCTCTCTCTCTCTCTCTCTCTCTCTCTCATTCTCTGCAGGAAACAACTTAATTCTCATAATTGCAATATTTGGTACAGTTGTAAAAAAGAAAAACAGATTTCAGAAGAACATACATCAGGAAATGAAATATAATATATAGCATTAATTTTAAGCATGTATTGTGGTCAGGATTGATAATATTTTCGTAATATTTTGACTACATATTCTTAAACATAGTTTTAATGATTATTGGTTTACCTGTTACTTCTTTTTAATTATCCAGTTTTGCTTTGTTCTTCTTAGTGATGTAATTTAAGCATGATTTAAATGAACCACAAAGGCACTTACTTGCTACTTAAGCTTTTTAAATCAGCATGTACTTTTGGTTAAATACTCTTAATTATGATTGTAATGAGCTCAGTTGCATGTAGTCTTTTGACATCTCATTGGAGATATTAAAAAGAACAATGTCTAGTGATACTAAGATTTATATCCCTGGAGGGAAATTATGATAACATATTTAATACCACTGAGACAATTAATGTCACTTTTATTTTCAAGTATGTATATTTCTTTATATTCATCCCTTTTTCTGCATTATTTAACTTCCGGAGTAAAAACCATCTCATAATGTATAGGTTGGAAAGAAACCCAGGTGGCAGTAGGAATGGTTTTAATAAGGCACCCTTTGAGGAATCACACATGCGGGGTTTTAATGCATAATGGACATCAAAACTTGCCCAATCATACAGTGTTATCCCCTTTCCATTGGAAAACAACTGGTTAGCTTAATTTAGCACACAACAAATGTAGCACACAATCTTGTAATTGGTTTACACATCATACACATTCACTCTGCTATTCTAAATATTAATCACAACTGGTGTATACAATATGTTAATATGTCCATTGGTATATTTCCTTAATGTACGTCAGTAATAAAATTCCACAGAAAAAAAAAAGGCATCAAATAACATCTTTTAAATATCAATAATAGTAATGATCTAATCTTAAAACAAATGACATGAAATTAAGTGGCATATGATTCAACACATGAGCAACCTTCTGATGAAATCTATATTTTTCTCTGTTTGTCTGTCATGTGAAGTACAGAATGTTTGCATCATACTTACAGTGAGGAATGTTGTTATTCCAAAATATACTAAATAAAATTTGACATTTTCATAAATAAAGTTATTCACCATAGAATTAAAGAGGACTGGGAAATGGTTGTGCAAGTTAATTACAAGATAATTCTTTGGTGATTCAGAAAAGCAACCAATAGTTGTATTGGTATATACACACACAAGGTTAACATGGATTTCCATTTTAGAGGAAAACAAATTTTCAAAAAAGGACAGATATTCAGATGGTGCTATACATGCTATGCTCCATCACAATGGTAGCTGTACTTGACGATATCTACTTTTCTTTTCGTCTTGCCTATTACTTGATGACAGAGATTTCAGCTGCTTCAAATGATGCAGAGACAACAACTTCTCCCTTTAGCATGAAAATCAGTAGCAGCAAGCACCTGGCCTTGGACGGGAGAGTCTTTCCAAATAAAATCAATTCCCACCATTTCTTCTTTAACAGTATGTCACATATATTACACTTACCCATCATCTTCAGCTTTCATTGGAACCAAGTCTCATAGCCACAATGCCTAATACATTGTTTTCTTCTATTTTATCCATGGCAATTCTTGTTTAGTATCAATATATACAGTAATTATATATATATATATATATATCTTACCTGATATCACATGCACTGATTTACTCTATCAAAAATAAGTTCCTTTTCTATATTATAATAATCCAATAAAATTCTTGTTTTATGTACAGAAATTATATCTGTCCTTGATTGGTTGTTGATATGAAATACAGGAAACAACTTAATTCTCATAATTGCAAAATTTGTTACAGTTGTAAAAAAGAAAAACAGATTTCAGAAGAACATACATCAGGAAATGACTGCCATCCATAAATATTATATTTTTCATAAATATTTTAATCTAACATCTTCAGTTATAATAAACATTATCAAAGTAATGGTTATGCAAATTGCTTATGTCCTTATTCACCAAATATGACAAGAAATTAGAACAAAGAATGTCTAAAAATTACTCAATCTGCATCACAAATTATTACTCCCACTTCTTTAGGTCAGTTTGCATGACTATCTTTTGTAATTACTTCTTACTTCATATCCAGTGGTCTTCTACCAGCAACAGTAATATGAATTCCCAATGCATAACTAGTCACTGGTCTGATAGTGAACTGCTCGTCCAACCCTGCAACATTAATACTGGACCGATTTCTGTGATGATTATTAAAGAGAGAACCATTAATGTCTTCATGAATGTGTGTGTATGTGTGGGGGTGTGTGCGTGTGTGCATAAGTGTACATGTGTGTCATATTTCCCAATACTTTTTAAGATCGTCATACAAAATTATTTTCTTTTTTTTTTTTTACAGTAAGCCATTACACTTTAATCTATCTTTTGTACAGAAGAGTAAGTGTTTGTCTTTATATCATATGATACAGAGCTGTGTAAATTTGTAAAAAGCATTACATTCTACTCATTTACACTGAAATGAAAGGAAACAGTGAAGCAGCCGTATCAAAAACTACTGAAAAGTTATTACCCTAAATGCTGATATGTGAAATGGCAACAGTGTTTTCATGAATAAAAGATATGTGTTAGCTTTTATAAATAACCATATTATAACAATGATACTCAAATGATATTTTGTACACTGATGTAATTAACACTAACGTTCAATGTGTAAAAGAAAAGGTATCAAGGAATGTTAAGTGGAATGCTATAGTAGCCAAATATGGAGTTTTTAACATAACACCTTAACTCTACCAAGTACATCACAAATAACACATGAGGCAAATCAGGGGACAAAGCTCTTAGTGGGAATAATTCTTTATCAATAGCATTCAGACTTTTTTTTTTTGCCTTTACCTTATTACAATAGCTCTGATATTTCTTCTACACAATTTGCAAGTATAATTGATTAAACTGTAAATGTCACTGGGTAAAACTTTATCAGAAATCTAATAAAGTTAAAAAAACGAAAATCATATCAATCATATTGAGAAACACTAAGCAGCTTTTTAATAAACTACCACTATGAAACTTAACTGTTAACATTAATCAATTTTGTACATCATGTTCTCTCTATACATCTAGATAAATCTAGATCAAATATCCATTTCATATTCTTGTTACAGGGATTCTAATAACAATCCATAACTACAACTGAGTAAATATGCTAGAAAAAATAAAAGGCAACAAAACACACACTCTTGTAACTTTCATGAATCTTAAAGCTGTCCCCATTGTGTGTATATCTTCAAAAGCACAGCATTCCTGACTTTCTTCAAGTGTTGGCAGTTAAATGAAAATGGAAACAGAAAAACTGATGATGAATTTTAACCCATGAAGAGGATATGTCTTGCTTATTGCACATATTGATTGGGACAGAGAAATCACAGAAAGCAGTAACAGTTACATATAAGAGATAAGTGTCTAATAAGACTTAACATTGCAGATCAGGAAGACATTATAGAATGTAATTATAATGAAAATCAGTGTTGGTGAATATGCATAAAAAGTGAAACACATGAACAGAAAGAATAAGGGTGGAGGGGTAAACTTGAAATGAGTTTTACTACTTTTCTGCTAATGGACATAGATTTGACTGTATACATAGACAAATCTCTCTAGAATTATCTGTGTCTTGTTACGGTTTCCTTCCTGGCAAATGCCTGGATCAGGATCTGGATATTTACATCACAACATAATTGACAACCACCATCCTGACCTGTCTCTTGTCTTTCTCCTTCTCCCACATTGTGGGCATAGAGTCAAGAATTAGTGTTTCTTCCCAAAACACTACTGGTTGGGAACTTTATACCCATTTATCATATTCCCAAAACATTTTTTTTTTACCCTAAAAATCAAAGAGTAGATCCCAAGCACCAATATGGAGAAGGTACTCAAACTACAGTAACCAGTACTGAAGTCAAGGAGAAACAAAATTAACATGAGGTAATACACTATTCTGGATAAGATAATCTGAAGTATCTTAGACTGGTAAACACACAGAGTCACTCTTCACACACTATATAATATTACAGATTGGTCCTACATTTTGCTATTTCAGAACATGATTTGCAATTGTGAATCATTTTCAATCATCAAATTTCATACTGGATATCCAGTATTCTGAATCCTGCCACTAATAAGAAGCATGTTACCAACTTCTTCTAATCACAAACTGCAATTCTTATTTCTGGCACAGTCAACAGAGGCACACTTGTTCATGTCCACCTACCACATCACTGGTACATTGGTCCAACAGTCTCAAAACAGTTTCGCACTTCTCCATAAGCTGTATCATTGATACTAAATCCAGCTGCAACTATTTTTAGAACATCCCCACTAAAATTTACCATATCAATATCTCACGGGCCAAAACCAATAATTCAATTTCTTATGGATTATAACTTTAAACAGTTTTCAATAGCTATTTCTGGCCACTCAAACTTCCCTTTACAAGTTACCTCTTGATTCATTTTGTTGTGTCACACTTAGCTAAACCTCTTACGATATTTGATGGTTTTCATGAATACACTAATCACAAGAAAGTCTTTCTGACTAAAACAGTACAAAACACTTAGCATTTTGTTATGAACTGCCTTTGCTTTCAAATGAACATCAGAAGTGCAATTAGTAGAAAAATAATCTCACCAGAAACACGGGATGTTATCAGAAAAAAAACCCTGTTTCTTTCAACATGAAATTATCCTTTTTTTTTTCTTTTTTCTTTTTCTATTTTGAGTCTCAGTGACCAGCTGTAGAATAAAAAGCTAAAGGAAGATCCTCTAGATCACAACCTTTACGAGCTAGAGCAACAGTGTGGCAGAAGACATGCGCAGTGATCACCGATTCTGAAACCTTAGTTCACATTGAACTTTCCTATAGCATTCATGCGGATGGGAACCAAGTGGTCTGCATATTTCCGCGGGTGATTTAACCACCATAAAAATTTCTTAGCGAAATCAAGAGAGTATGATAAAGACGACCAATTACAGAGAAAGAATTTGAAGTTTGGCTCATCCAAAAATTTTACCTAAATTCACTGTTAAATAATTCAACTTGAAACTCTTTCCCATTCTTCAGCATACTACTGAAAATCAATACACAGGCACTTGAAAAAATATATAAACAAAACAAATATTTACTTAATATTTGATCTGTTTTCATAGTTTTTTGCTGGGATCATAATTTTCAAACTTCCACTTTTGTCTTGATTCTTCTAAATTGCAGTCTTCCATTGTGAGTTTCTTCCGGTCTTGAGAAATTGCAAGACACTTCTTGCTGCTGCCATGCATGATGCGACTCGACTGAAAGAAATAGTTATTCATTAGAAGAAAAAATAAGTAGTATATATTTAAGTGTAAAATCATGTGAGCAGGAGCAGGCAGTACATATTTAATATGGCCTATAACAGAAATATAAAATCAGAGTAATACAGTTGTATTCCTGAAGAGATTAGGCAGTCATTTCCAATAAATAATGCTTAAGAAGAAGCAGAATATGAAAATAAGGTTTTAAAGTTTACTAAAGAATACTATACATATTGTCCAATATTTCTAACAAACTTATTACATACATATCTGAACCCACTCACAATCTCTCATTCCCATAAGAAAATATCCAACCATTAGTAAACCAAAACTTCTAATTTATGGTGTAATACCTAGGATTGGTCTACTTCTGAGTTCCCTCCTACACTCCCTCTCCCCCTTATTCCTTTACAAAAACATCTAACAAGTATAAGACTCTCAAAAACTTCTGTGCTGAACTCCAATGATTGGTTCAACTTCCTCTCTTCCTCTCTCCCTTTTTCCAACATGAGAATATCCTATAACAAGGACACAGGACTTGCACATACCTCTGGGTTGTACTCCCAATATTGGTTTCCCTTTTGATCCATGGCACGGATAAAGGATCACGTCAGCACCAGCGTAATCCATGCAGGCTTCATCGCGCCTGATCTCTCCTTCCTTGCTCAACATCCAATACTTATAATGAAAAAGAATACAGAGGTCAGAGAAGTTCAGAGAATCATCACTATAAGGAATTTTAATGGCAATAATGTTCAGATCTTCATGATTATGTTTAAGTAACTCTTCCTCAAACAATATTGTGCTATTACATTGTTGTTAAGCAATAAAAACTATATATTCTGTAGAGGAAAGGATATATATTCTAGATATATATTCTCAATATCCTACTTGAAATGTAAATCTATATTCCATCTTGTGTGTATTAGTCCAAGTACAATAACAAAAAAGGAAAAAAGATTCTGAGAAACATATTTCATCAAGTTACATAATTGCAAGTGATTTTAAATTTCTAATCCTATAAGAATTTTCTAAAGGAAAACATTAAATTCATGCAGTAACCAAGTATCAACCTACCTATTACTGCAGAAAAATTCATTCATAATAGCAAATATTGTATAGTGTAAGTTAAAAACAATAACTTACCACTTTATTCATATGAAACTTTAAAAATCATTCCACTATTCCAGGATTAACAAATAATATTACACCATGGAGCAAAACTGGTAGAATTATACAAGTTGACCCAAGCATTCTTTAATCCATAATTAGTTATGCAATAATGATCTCTACATTTCATCCTTTTTGCCTACTAGTCTCCTTCAACAAGTAATTTATTCTAAAGATAACTGCTACAATAGATATACAGATTTATGTTAGATTCAAGGCAATTATAAAATATAAAATAGTAGTGATTTTTACATTCACTTCCTTTTATTATGTAATTCCTTTAAGCTTTGAAAAAAACAAATTATCAATAAATTTATTTCAAAGCAAAATGAAATCCATGTACTAACTTTAAAATGTTTATGACTTATCTAGATATCAGTAACTTTAATATATTCAAAGAAAGCAGGAAGGCATTAATGTATACTCTTTGCCATGATAATTACACAATAAAAGACAAGTAGATGCATGAGTTTTTGAAAAGTTCATGAGGAACAAGATACCTCAATATAGCTCAGATAAAACAGTGCTAAAACAAAGAAAACAATGTCAACACTTCACACTTAAGCTGCTTTATCTTTAGCTCCTGTAGCAGAGGCAGCTCAATTAAAGCTAAAAATGGAACAAGTACTTACCTTAACAAAGCCAATGAACAAAAATAAAAGAAACTTCTCAAGCACCCAGAAGAGGACTTACCTGATTTCCGCCCTGACCATGGCACGGCCAGAGACCGACCGGTTTGTGGTTATCGTCAGGCTTGGCAGCGGAGTCCACACACTGTCCGGTGCCCAAGTTGTGGATCTGTTGCACATAGACAACACTAACTACTACTGCCACGATCACCATGCTAGAGGCAGGGCTCAGGACAAGGGCAGACAATGGGATGTGAGACGGAGGAGACAGGGGAATGTGGACCCATGATCTAATGACTATCTGCTCGTATGTTTAGGCCAGAGACAGACTATGCGGTTAGTTGTGTTAGCGGCTGCTCTTTACTGTGGGGTTGTGCAAACACTCACTGAACCAAGCAGCAGGCAAAGCAAGAAATGGATTTTTTTTTTTCACATGGGAGGGATAAAGGGGACGAGAAATTATATTGCAAATAAGTATAACTTGCAATGGTGAGAAAATAGTGATGAGAAATATACAGAGAAAGCACAAATTAACCTTGAAACATGGGAGAGATCAATGACTAAGAGTAATGTAACCGAGTAACATGTACAGTTATGAAAACAGACTGAAAATCAATGATCTCTTATGAAAGCAGACTGCTGTAACTTCAAGTAAAAAATAAAAAATTAACATTGAAATAAGCAACCCAAACATTTCTCCAGTTGTATTGATTCCAAGTACATTTAGAATTTTCACTTAAACATCCTAAAATAATATTTTGGACATGCTGATGCAGAAATCAAAAATAAAAACATGAGCTATAGACTGGGGTGCACATTCCCATCCTTACAAAGTATACTTTCAAATTTACATACATTGGGGGAATGCTTACACATGAAAAGCAAAGAAAAAAAAAAATAAATAAAAATATCATGCCATGCAAGACCTTAACCAAAGGAATGGAAAAGGAACCAAAACTCCAGAAGAAATTACAAGTCTTGACATTCCACAACAAGCCAAGTCCACATTAATTGCCAGCAAGCAATAAAGCACATGCAAACCTTCCAATGTTGTCTGCCATCATCTCCTCTGGCTGATCCTTCTGATGCTGCCTAACCTAGACCTTGTACAGTAAACAGATGGGATACTAGAACAACTAGTGGCTTGCCCTACTAGATTACCTGATTACCCCCTTGCTTATGACAAGGGTAGAGGCCCACAGCTTTGTGTAAATTAGCCCTGCGTGCAGGGGAGTCGAGGCAAGTAGACCCGCCAGCACCCAAGTTGCGAACCTGTTAGCGAGGACATGGCCAAGGGGCAATGTTGAAGCCCAATCAGTTCTTTAGACCCTTAGTGACGTCTGTGTCTGAGGCTTGCTTTAATGTCTTTGGGCATCTTCGAGTGGAAGATATTGATATCAACGGATATGAATGATCTCCACATGCTATCCAGACATCATAATTACTTCAATGTCAATGCAGAAGCCATTGTGAAATTAGATTTTTATATCTTGGAAAATATGTTTTTTTTTCTTTTTTTGTGAGGCTAACTTTAGTTCTCAATTCAAGTTTGTCAAAATGATCATATTTACTATCCAACATCAGATTTCCTCTTTATCCTCTCTTTAAAAACTTCAGTTAGAGATACTTTTCTTTAATATAGTTTTTAAATGCAATAAAATGTCACTACATAATAATTTGCAACAGTCTTATTTACCTCAGTTGCTAATTGGGTTTAATATTTTCCCATTACTCTTTTGACTTTGAAAGATCTACATCATATGATATTCAAATGGCATAATGGCATTACCTGACTATTGCCAGATTTTAATCAAATGTAAAGGTTAAAGGCCTGTGCATTAATTATGTTACCTATCTCACCATTGCTATTTAGATACATCTACAAACCCAGTACAAAGCACACACACCCATACACCTACATATGTATTCTTGGAAAAAAAATATTTTAATTATCAATGTTGAAATTCACTGAGTAAAAATTGAAGATCTTTTGAAAACCTATAGCATATATATTCAAGTATGAAGGGTTTTGTCATGCTAATCAGTAATACAGTCCATCCCTACATATTACAATGCTGTATTTCCCAACACTTTTAGTGTCACGTCTAAAAATACAGAACATAAATAAATCCACTGACACACACACGCACACACGCACAAATGCACACACACACACACACACACACACACACACACACACACACACACACACACACACACACACACACACACACACACACACACACACACACACACACACACACACACACACACACACACACACATACACTTATATATATACTGCTGCCCCCTTTCTAAATTATATTATTGAACATCAAGTTCATGTCAATTTCCATTTAAAAAAATTTTGACATCAAATCCCTTCATACAACTGTAAGACCTAATATCAAAATCACCCATTTTTCTAAATCCTATCAAATATCAGCACAAGTGACTATTTAATCAGTGCATGTTAATCATAAATTTTTACACTTTTCCAACTAGCAGTAAAATGCAAATTATTCTGACTGTAGTCTTGGAAAAAAGTCACCCCGTCCTGTTACCCTTTAACTGCAACACTGACTTCATTCAGGGAAAGAAGGAACTGCGTTTCTGACATCTGTCATAGTGGGTAATCTTCTCTGTTCAATCTTCATTGATGTAGTAAAAGAAAGGTAATTGTTCTACAGACTTTATGAAGAGTTAGCAACATGTGAGAAAAGGTCTATTGTCAAATATGAGAGGAAAGCATTGTGCGCTAAAAACCCCACAAGTGTTAAAAGCCAGTTTGTCAGCCCATCACCACATCAAACGTCTGCAGTCGCATGCAACACTTGTGGAACTGATTATGAGGTTGATACACCATTTGGTCAAAAACTCGGTTATTTCACACTTCGTAATTCACATGTAAATCACTCTTATAGATACAAAGAGAATATATGGACAAGTGAAAGAAAATAACAAAAATAAAGAGCACACAGCACAAACATATTCACTAAAAAGAAAAAAAGTGAGAAAAGATGGATTACTTTCCAAAGGCAAAAGCAAGTGAAAATTATGTGATTTTCTTGCATCAATAAAATGTAACTGTGAGAAAAAAGTGTATGAAAATATCAATTTCACTTAAAACCAAACAAGTCTTGTAGGCAACATACTAACAAATTTTCAAAGTGATGGGAAATAAAACATGATTAGACCATTATAGACTTATGCCCAAGACACTAATTTTCTCCGTATGTTTGTACTACTAGGCTCATTTCAATAGCTCCCATATAGTATTTTCTATTAAGAAAGTGTTCATAACAAAAGAGTATGAAAATATGGGGAAGAGGAAAAACACATCCCAACATGTAAGGCTTAAAAGTTGCAATAAAAGTCCATATATCAATCAACAAAAAAGCTAGTCTTCAAGAGTGAAAGGGAATTTCTTCTTG
>NC_051424.1:4842523-4857523 GCF_015228065.2 Penaeus monodon | reverse complement strand
GTAAGTGCATGCAAATGAAATTATTTCCTCCGTGAAGCTATAACATACATCAGCACCGACCAGTTCCTAGAAACGGCCAACCACGGAACGGATTTCCCCGGCGACCCCGTTCCTCCCGCCATAACAAAGCCAGGGAAGTGTCCTCACCAGGTCGTAGCCAATCCTCTCGTAATAGTACTTCTTGTACTCGTCGAGCCAGACCTCGGCCAGGCGGATGGAGTTCCTCTTGAGCACGTTGACGCCCGAGCGCCACTTGTAGGGCGACCGCTTGCGGAAGATGTGGCCCACGTGGGAGCAGGGCACGATCTCCAGGGTGCCGCCGCACATCCACGTCTGCGGGAGGGGGCGCCCAGGGTGAGGGAGGGGGGGCAGCACGAGGGGTGCAAGCGGACAAACAGATAAACGCCCATGCATTCACGTTCAATGAATTGATGCGCACACACACACGCACGCAAGCACACACACACACACACACACACACACACACACACACACACACACACACACACACACGCACACGCACACGCACACGCACACGCACACGCACACGCACACGCACACGCACACGCACACGCACACGCACCACACACACACACACACACACACACTTACTCATTCATACATATATGAATGAATAAGTCTGCACAGGGAATAAAATTAGCAGAAAATTATTCATGAAGTGATCGAGTCACTTCTGAAAAACAATTAACATTTAACAGTGCTTTAAATTTAAATGTTATTTCAACTCAAAAATGGCCTTTGTAAAATGTTAAAGACCATTTTCCAATCATTTTATTTTTTTATAATACAAATTTCTGCCTCTATATAATTGTCCGTTTTAAGGTAAGCTATCTACTGTTTTTTGCTAACAGCTGATTTTTACCAAGAAAAAATAATTAAACGAATATCCGGAATTTGCCAAAAAGAGAACAGTAAGTCATGTTGGAAAACTATTTTCTTTTAATTATCTATGCGAAAGAAAAAAAAAGACAAACTGCTAGGTAATATATAAAAAATATTAGGAAAACTACAGAAAAAAAAACATACAGAAGACAACAAAGAATAAGAACGTAAGCAAATACCCAAAGAAGAAAACCAAAAAATGATAAAACAGTTTAACAAATACACTGAATGAATTAGGGAAAAAAAATCGTCAGAAAAGAAAAAACTCCCGCCGAAGGAGCGCAACCTAGGCCCAACCGCCGCAGCCCCGCCGCCGCGACCCCGTTACCTTGAAGGAGAGCTCGAGGTTCTCGCCGCCCCAGATGTCGAAGCCGGAGTCGTAGGTGCCGAGGCGCTCGAAGAAGGCCTTGTCGATGGCGAAGAGGCCGCCCGCCATGGTGGGCGACTGCACGGGCTCGGCGGGGTGCTGGTGGCGGGCGCGCTCCCGTTGCGGGATGGCGTGCCAGTTGAACTGTGCAAAGGGCGCAGGGGATTAGTCAGTTTGCTTTATCAGATTGGAACAGAGAAAATCCCTGGCGAGATTATATGACGATGGGCTACTTTAAAGTCACTGGATGCTACTTTTCTCTACTTGCACTTAAAATCTCCCTGAACTTTTTTGTCGTTTACTTTAAATAGCTTTAACTATCATGGCTATGGCAGAACTATGCAATATATCTTACAATTCACAACATATTGTATATACAAGCATACGGAATATATTTCATGATCTGGAAATACTGCACAATACACTTTGCACAATAGAACCGAACTTTAACACATGGGTAAAATACTACAATAAATGTGCGAATCATACGAAAATGTTGCAAAAAAATACAGTGCGCTACATTTCAGAAGCTAGAGAAGGCTGTGAATGGGAAAAGCTCATGCAGTTATGATCATAGATGTGTGAGAAAAAAAGCATGCAAATCTCGACCATAAGTCTACGAGGCACAAATCATGGGGCATCACAACACAACAATGAAAATTAAAAAAACAACACAAATTTACTCAAAGCCATTTGAATAAAGGCTGTACAAATAAACGGAACAAATTGGTTTATGTTCTTGCATTACATCCAAACAACAAAATATGTCGATCACAAACGAAAAATGGAAACAATTAAATAAGGCTAATACTGGTCAGTCACTCAGATTATACTGATTTTTGTATAAATGCACGCAGTAGGTGAAAGTGTGTCAGTGTAAGTGAGTGAGCGCGTGTGTGCGTGTGCGTGCGTGTGCGTGTGCGTGTGCGTGTGCGTGTGCGTGTGCGTGTGCGTGTGCGTGTTCGTGCGCGTGCGTATGTGTGTGTGTGTGTGTGTGTGTGTGTGTGTGTGTGTGTGTGTGTGTGTGTGTGTGTGTGTGTGTGCGTGCGTGCGTGCGCGCGCAAATCAGTAAATCCGAGCCCCGAACGCGACGCAGCACCTAGAGTGCCCGTCGACCGGAGTGGCAGCAAGTCTCACGTCGATCTAAAGAAACATGACAACCAATTAAAACAAGAAAATATATATAACTAAAAAAATATATATATATAAAACTACCTATGGTTTACTTCATGCGGTTCTCCAGTCAGATACTAATGAGGAATTGGACATAAACCACAAATCGACTGGTAACTATGCACGAGTGCGTCTTAGCTAGCATCGCCGCGTGACTTCAAGACCGTTCCAGCAGGTCGTCAGAAACACCGACTGGCCTCATGCGGAGAAGGGAGAGAGCGACCTGCCGTCCGTCTACCTGCAGATTCCAATCAAAGCCTCCGACCGCCACGAACGACGAATACGTGTACTCGAGCGTGTCGTCGCTGATCACGTCTATAACGGGCGTGACCGCGGACGTCCAGTTGCGGCCAATGCGGTCTAAGAGCGGCTCCAGCCAACCTACGGCGAGAACGGCCAAGTGGAGGAGGTGGTCACGCCCGAGGGAAGGAGGGGGGGGGGGCTTTTAGTTGGGAGGTCTTATCTAAGTTTGGGGAGGAGGGGGGGGGGGTTCTTACAGGACGAAGGAAGTTTTCTTTTTTTTTCTGAAGGCTTTGGGGATGACGTGTCTCCCTTAAGCATGAAGAAAATTTCCTTTTTATTGGTGTGTGGGGGGGGAGGGAGGGAGGGAGAACTTCGAAGGAACGGTATTCTCAAAGAAGAAGAGGGAAACTTCCTTTTCACGGAGGTCGAAGGAAGGATTTTATCACTAAAGGACACAGAAAGCTTTCTCTTCAGGAACCGTCGATGACGGACAACTTACAGGATATAACAGAAAACGTTGTGTTTTGGAGATGACTAGAAAGGTTATTCGAAAAAGACTTTCTTTTGCTGAAGGAAATTTTCACAATCTCACGGGACGCAGAAGGCACTGCTTTCTGGGAAGCGCCGAGTTAGATAAAGAAAACTTTCTACAGTACTTAGGAGACTCTGAGGGAGGAAATATTTCGTCTCGCCGAAAGCATCAAAAATAAATGATAACGATCATCATCACAATAATTTCTAAATCTCGTCCGCTGTTGCTTCGCCCAGGCTTGGTCATAAATCAAGAGGGTGGAGTGGGGGTGGGGGTGGGGACTGATGGTTGGAAAGGGGAATTCTAAATTCAAGAGGATGATATAGTGCATGTGATTTGGACACTAAATACGAAGGGAACTTGAAAATATCATTTACACAACAGACTAAAAAATCCCTGTTGTAATTCGGGAATGTTCGCATTAGTTACCTGTACATTCACTGAAATACATCATTGCTCGAAATCGTTTCTGTATCTAGAAAGTCATAATACACCTATCCTTTCCCGTACAAAAGGACAAATATACAGTACGTACACTGAAACACTTTTGAGAATCAAACAGTGACACTTCAAACAAACTCGACACAGAGAGCTGTTCGCACAAGGCACATCTCTGCGCAACTTGGCATGAATAATGTGCAAAAAAATAAAAAGAACATATCACTCACATCTATTAAACACAATGAAACACACACACAAATTCTGGGCGGTCTTCAAATCTTCTTTATTTTCATAGCCCGTGTACACCGACAGGAGTAAACGCTACAAGTTGCAATGTTAATTCCTACTCCACTTTCTTCCCTACAAATCTACAAGTCAAGATATACAACATACGTCACTCCCCATGCCGTTTATGGTAACATTTTAGGTGTGGCAAGCATGTTTATATGGTAAAGCATCTACAAGAAAATATTCATGATGTCAAGCGTGATATATAGGCTTGATGATTTAGCATGTTTTCAGCCCATATACACGTCTCATGAACTAGAACCATCAACATTTGAACAGTGTGTGTCAGTGTGTCTCAGAACCAGAATGGACGTCAGCGATATCGTACAATGAGCCCCCAGTTGAATCCTCCGACCTGGACGTCTCGCGCCTTTGACAACCTCGCCTGGAAGCTGTCGTCGCTTATGACGTCGATGACCGGACACACGACGTTGGTGGGGTCGCGCGCGATGCGGTCGAGGAGGGGCTCCAGCCAACCTGCGACAGGGACTCTTCAGCACGGGGCTCACTGGGGCTTACCTTGGCCGCAGCGCCGCGAGGGTTACAGGGTTAGGCACATGGACCCACACACTCCAGGGGATCATGTATACGCGCATACATGTACTTGGGTACGTGTATGCAGTATACACACATACATACATATATAAAAGAAACAATGATACATCAGGTAATAGTAAATGTTTAAATTGAAAAAAAAAAAAATTGACAACGTTTGTAAAAATAAAACTTGCATGACGGAAGTCCTTTCCGAAGTTATTCGTACGGCAGTCACACCTTTTCAGTCACGATTTGATATAGTTATTTGGTACTGAGAAATTTGCTGTAATCTTGTAACATACTTAGCTGTCTTCTGGGATGGATCTTCTTATGAAAATAATTCAGAGTCGAACAGGACCACCTCTTCAGACATCTTAATAATTACCTTTCCTTTAACATCAACTTCTCATATTTACGTAAACATCTGGCAAAAAGTTCGACCTTTGTTGATTTCAACTAATAATCACTTGATAATTTACTACCACATTCTACACACCTAAAACATGCACCGGTTATCCCGGTAGCACGAGGCAAAATCAGCGACCCGGACCAGCCACCCTCGCGGGAGACCCTGGCAACACTCCGCGGAACAGATCAAGTCTCATTGGAATACCACACATCAGTCTACCTTTCTACGGGTGTTTGGGAGAAGGGGGATTCCCCGGGAAGCCTCTCAAAGCCGCCAAACGCACGATCCGAAGCGCCAACACCAGCGTGATCAGAAAGGGGCAGGGGAAGAGACGTCCCACACGAAGGACTACGCGACGCCACAGAACACGACCCATTCAAGTGACCCACACAGACGTACCTGCAGTCCCCAGTCAAATCCGCCAACGGCCTGGGTCTCTTTCCCATAGATGAACTGGAATGTGCTATCGCTTATAATGTTTATGTCAGGCGTTACGACATGGGAAGGGTCTCTGGCTATCCTGTCGAGCATGGGCTCCAGCCATCCTACGGGGCAAAGCAGACAAAGATTTAAACAGAGCTTGGTGGCTTCCCGTCTCGATCGTCGGACTCCCGAGCGCCTGCGAATTTGAGTCTCTCATCTACAGACAAAACAGTGATAAAGTCCGTACAGGGTGATGTCGCGCCATGCCTCGTAAATACATCTGTGCAGATCCTGAGGCAAAATACACATCGGAAACAGTCAGAAAGTCAGGAGAATCAGTCTTGCAGTGAACTCCATAACAACACCATAGCTGCCATTCTACTCCAAAACAATCGGAACCACATATATATTTATATATGCAATTCCTGCAGGATTTACTCATTCAGTAGTAAGAATCATCTTAACCCAGCGGATTAAAAACATTGGTCATTTCATCAAATTCTCTGAAAAAATCTATTGTCGAGTCATTGTCATTTTGTTCCTCCTCCGCTGTTGCCAATGCGGACCCATGCAGAAAATATAAGCGCTGGCCGAAGTTTTCTCGACGCTTAGGAGTCAGTTTCTTGTCGCTTTTCTTCACGTCGACTTGCAGATGATGTCTTCACTGCAGGCGCAGCTAATCACCTGCTTCAACTTGCTGGCACAGAGATGGTTTCCAGGTCTATACTCACTTTTAAAAAGTAAACCGTTTTCAAGACTTCCCAAATCAAAAATAAATAAATAAAAATCTGAGAATAAGCATGATGAAAAGAAAAAAAAAAGCTCACTCCACAAACACACACTCGCATTCCTTAAAATAAATAGACACAAAGAAACCCGTTGAATAACCACGTAAACAGAAGTGAAGAGAAGTCAAGCAATCACAAATATCCATATAACAGATACTCCCTAAACTGAATTACAGTTTCTCCCCACATGAAATGGAAACAAAGAAAGTGAGGAAACAGAAAGGGAAAAACAGTACGCTCAAGATCCACTTGAAGCCTCCGATGGCCGTGTTCCTGGGCGGGGTGACGGACACACTCAGGTCCTCGGTGTTGATGCGTTCAATGACGGGGCAGACCACGTTGGTGGGGTCGCGCGCGATGCGATCCAGGAGGGGCTCCATCCAGCCTGCGGGATCGACTCTTCAAAACACGGGAATGGGGTCAGGGAATCGCGAATCGGGGGCCGTAAGCGCCTGTAAGATTGTGATGGACCTTCCAGATGTGCGGTGAGAGATGTGCCAATTTTGTCCTGAGTGTGTGCGATCGAGTCCTATGGCTGAAAGTGTCCTGTCAATCCACCGTATGTCTGTTTGGTCGTTCCTGTCCGGCGCCGTCCAAGAAAACCAGGATATGTTATGTCAACATATCTCAGTGCGTGGACCACGAACCCCGCATGAGATGGTCTGATAAATCCCTGTTTAATTAAATCGGTAAGCCCTAGGTGTGGGATATGAGGCACACCTTATATATCCTGGGAAGGGAAACCAAGGAGTGATGTGGGTCCTCCTCCAAATCCCACATCCTGCGTCGAAACATTCGAAAAATTCTGGTAAAATGTCCAATCCATCCTGGCTGTGGCTGACAGTAGATCCTGAGAGCCCTGAGATTATGAATCCTTTCCAGTATGACATCCTAATGACTCCTAGGCGAGACGGGCTCACATCCTGGGCAAATTAAAGACCCTGGGCTTAAGTATTGAGGGTCTCTTCACTGTTTGTTCCTAGCGTTCCCAAAGCATTGCGAAAGAGAGCGATCTGCCAGAAGGCGATTTCCTCTCTTCTTAACCGCTTGTCACTCCCACCACCTGCTTTAGGACGCATCCCAGTGTATTTCTGCTCAACACCAATGTGTGCTTCACCATTACCTCACTTGGAAGAAGATGGAAGAGTATGTTATTAGTCTGTTTGTACGTGCATGTGGAGGGGTATGTGTGTAAAAATATACAAGTGTGTGTGTGTGTGTGTGTGTGTGTGTGTGTGTGTGTGTGTGTGTGTGTGTGTGTGTGTGTGTGTGTGTGTGTGTGTGTGGTGTGGTGTGTGTGTGAGAAGAGAGAGAGAGAGAGAGAGAAGAGAGAGAGAGAGAGAGAGAAAAGAGAGAGAGAGAGAGAGAGAGAGAGAGAGAGAGAGAGAAAGAGAAAGAGAAGAAGAGAGAGAGAGAGAGAGAGAGAGAGAGAGAAGAGAGAGAGAGAGAGAGAGAGAGAGAGAGAGAGAGAGAGAGAGAGAGAGAGGAGGGTCGGAGGAGGAGGAGGAGGAGGAGAACGAGGAGGAGGTGGAGGGAGAGGGGAGGAGAGAGGAGAGGGGAGAGGAGGTGAGAAGAAGACGAGGGTGGAGGGGAGGAGAGGAGAGGAAGAGGAAGGAAGAAAAAAAAAAAAAAAAGAATATAGATAAGCAGAATTCACACCCCCACAAAAAAAGAAAGAAAAAAAAAATAGTGCCAATAACAACACCAACGAAAAAAATAAATAAAAATAAAAAAAATAAATAAATAAGAAGAGTAAAGAGGGAAGAGAGCGAGAGACCGAAGCCGACGCGTCTCCGTACTATAAGCCTCCAACTGAATCCTCCGACGTGCACGTCCGCGGGCCTGTAGGTCGTGAGCTCCAAGGTGCCATCGTCAAGGTTTCCGATGACGGGGCACACGACGTGGCGGGGGTCGAGGGCGATGCGGTCCAGCAGGGGCTCCAGCCAACCTGCGCTGGGGATTCGGGGGAAGGCTGGCTCAGGGGGTGGCCCAGATTGGGGATTCGGGGGAAGGCTGGCTCAGGGGTGGCCAGATTGGGGATTCGGGGGAAGGCTGGCTCAGGGGGTGGCCCCGATTGGGGATTTGGGGAAGGCTGGCTCAGGGGGTGGCCCCCGATTGGGGATTTGGGGAAGGCTGGCTCAGGGGGTGGCCCGGATTGGGGATTCGGGGGAAGGCTGGCTCAGGGGGTGGCCCCGATTGGGGATTTGGGGGAAGGGTGGCTCAGCGGGTGGCCAGATTGGGGATTCGGGGGAAGGCTGGCTCAGGGGGTGGCCCGGATTGGGGATTCGGGGGAAGGGTGGCTCAGAGATTAGGCGGAGATCTGGCCAGGAGCTGATTGGCGGTAGTGGCGTTGGAAGGGTCTGGGATGGGGCGTTACTTTGGTAATTCATAATTTACTGATTAAAAATTTTTTATTTGGCTTTAACATCGATCTCTCTACACCTGTCACACGTACATGTACACTGGCGTGCGTAGCCAAATATCTATGTATGTGAGCATGTGCCCATAAAATTACATAGTAAATGCACACATGAGAGAGAGGGAGAGGCAGAGGGAGAGGCAGAGAGGCAGAAGAGGGAGAGAGAGGGAGGGAGAGGGAGGAAGAGATAAAGAGAGAGAGAGGGAGAGGAAGAGGGAGGAGGGAGAGTGGAAGAGGGAGGGAGGGAGGGAGGAAGGGAGGGAGAGGGGGAGAGGGAGGGAGGGAGGGAGGGGGGGGAGGGAGAGGGAGGGGGAGGGGGAGGGGGAGGGGGAGGGAGAGGGAGAGGGAGAGAGAGAGAAAGAGAAAGAGAGAGAAAGAGCGAGAGAGAGAGAAACGATAGATCTCAAAGAAGGCAGCAAAGAGCTCGACAGATACACCGTTCTGGAGCAAAGGACGAAAAGCTCACATGCTCAAGAAAATGTTTCCCAGACACACAGTAAAAGCCCAGGCAGCCCCAAGGAAAGAAACGCAACAAGGAGTGTGAAGACAATCCGTACGGTGAGCTGCCAGTCGAAGCCGCCCACGTACTGGGTGACTCCCTCAAAGTTTACAGCGAAAGTCTCGGTTTCAATTTTGCCGATGCACGGACACACAACGTGGCTTGGGTCTCGCGCAACTTGGTCTAACAAAGGTTCCAGCCAACCTGTGTCATGAATCTCTTCAAATTATGTTGTAATGGAACGCATCATGTTGTAATGGTACAAGGGCAGCGTGTGTTACACAAGGTTAGGGGCATAAAACACACCATACACACTTTCTGTACTTACTAGTCACTTCTCGTTGCGACTCTGTATATTAGGCAAATGATACAATAGCAACCTTTTCCAGTCGGTGCAGAGTACAGCTTTATTTCAGTCACACACTACAAGCCTGTGAGCGCTTCTAAAATAAATTACAAATCGTGTAAAAGCTTTACTACTGACGTAACATATATACATATACCAAAAAAGAGGGATAAATGCAATATTATTGTTCTAATGGTGGACAAAATATGTTCTAGGTATGAGGCTGTGAAGGTGCACCCCTCCTCCTGCACCTGTCCCAGAATACTTGTAGAATCTCCATACAACCGCGTGTTCCGTCCTCCCTACCTGCAGGTGCCAGCTAAACCCGCCCACAGGAGGCACCCCACTCCTCTTGGCCACTATGTACTGGAACGTGTCATCGTGCAGCGTGTCAATGGCGGGACACGTGACGGTGCGACTGTCTCGAGCGATGAGGTCAAGCAGCGGCTCCAGCCAACCTACAACGACCTCTTCATGGTTTAGCAATCCCTGAACAACAACGTCGCAGCGACACTAGTCACTGTCGTCACAAAGTAATTCGTATATCTTCTTTACTCCTTTAAGACAGAAAAAACTAGGAACTTGTCTGCCTTGAGAGCATGTCTTCACTCACGCTGTCAACGAAGTCATGGATTCTTGAATTGATATAACAATTTACTGCACAATCAACTTTCATTTATGATATTGCATTAACAATGTCACTGTCATAATGCAATTCATATATCTTCCATACTCCTCTGTGACAAAGAAATTGAGTCTTGTTTGCCTTAGAGGCATGTCTTCATCCACACTGTCAAGGCAGTCATGGCTTTGAAAGTGTCCAAAATTATAGCAAGACAAGTCATGCACCGTCTTGCGAACCTTTATCACATTTACCAAAGCTTTTTTTAATCTTTGACGAGCCATTCTGGTTAAAGCTTTATGTGGTTTGTTTATAAGGAGTTACAGTGTTTTAATGAGTTCATCTTGCACACTGCACAGACGAATAGGCAGGGCATCCTTACCTGAAGGTTCCAGTCGAAACCCCCCACGGCCTCAGGACCACTGCCATATCTGTACCCAAGTGTGTCATCCATTATTAGATCAATTTCTGGGGTGGGGACAGTGGTGGGGGCTCTTGCTATCCTGTCAAGCAGGGGTTCCAACCAGCCTGGGATACAGAAGTGTCCTATGAGAAACACTGCCACACTAAGGAGAAGTGTATCCTTAACTGACGACTTCAGGGGGAGGCACAGAAGTAGATTACAGTATAAATACTCGGTCAAATACCGCTGTAAGAACTTAAAAAGCACTTTTGAAAAGTCCCTGTTCATTCCAAAATTTCTCGCACCATCACCAAGTCAATCTCCCAAAGTCATGCCAGTCTCACACTATCATACCTTCAGGTACCAATCAAAACCCCCCAACTGGGGGTACCCCCTCCCTGATGGCCAACACATACTCAAAGGAGTCGTCCATGATAGAGTCAATAGAGGGGCATACTGCAGACTGGCGGTTGCGTGCAATGCGGTCCAGCAGAGGCTCCAGCCAACCTAAGACAACCATCATTGGGTTCATCTTCATGGCAAAGGAACTCTACACGGAAGATCCACAACCGCACAATACTGTACTTGGAAATGTGAAGCAGTCTTTCGCCAGACCTTCAACTCTGATGTTGGTAATCAGGACGATTTTGTGTAGCTGAGAAATCTGTTTCTTGTCTTAAGTATATCAGTAAACTACTTTTCTCATACACACTGAATAATTATATACATTCGTTTGTTATAATAACTAAGGGGACTCCAGAAGGACATGAAAACATGATACTAAAATCAAGCTGTTCAAGAAATAGAACTTCCACAGAAGAATGTAAGAATAAGCTTGCTGGTCAAACCCTAAGTCTCGGTCTTGTCTACTGCTCAGCTTGTCCTGGCTAGAGAGCTGCCAAAATGCTGGTACTGAGTAGATAAAAGTGAAAAAAACAAAAAAATATAAAGAAGCTTCAACATTTAAATAATACTAACATATATATACCAAGCTCCCCTTGTTCCTTCACCATCATTTGTCACCAAGCTTGAGCCCCTCTCCAGGCCCGACTTACGATCATGTTCCACTTGAATCCCCCAACGGAAATCCTGGACGGATCTTTATGGTAATGGAATTCCAGAGTGTCGTCCTTTAAGCTGTTGATCACCGGACATACAACGTTAGAGGGGTCTCGGGCGATGCGGTCGAGCAGTGGCTCCAGCCAACCTGGTCAAGCAACCTGCAACTTGAGTGCCTGGTTTGGCTTCTTGGCTATCGCTCCAGAACCTGAGGAGGGACGGGAGGGGCGGGCAGGGCGCACGGGACAACGGAACTAGATACAGCTTGGTTGGCAGGATACACGCAGGGTTCAGGACTCTCGGAGGTCTTGAAATGGACTTGGGCATGGACTTGATAGGACTTGGATATCCAAACAGGTCACTGCTGGATCCTGGACAGGACAAGGCACCGGAAAGAATATCCTGGATAGTAGGAGCCACTGGACAGGAGGTCACTGGATAACACGAGACACCGGACAGGAAATCGCTGGATCCACGACAAGATGAGGCACCAAAGGATAGTGTGTTGGGTCCTGGATAGGATGAGGTACCATACATAATACTGCTGGATCCTGGATAGGTTTTCGGGAAAGGACAAAGCCGGTGACAAGTGCGGATATGGGAACACACAAAGGAAACGGGAAGCTTCTGGTACACTGGTTTGATTATAAAACATACAGTATGTAAATTTCTGATGAATGAGTTACTCGTCGATGTAATTCTTGAAATCCAAAAATCATTTTTGGATTTTTCTTCCACTCTAGCGCAAGTGTTTTTCCCCTGCTGTACCTAACTTTTAAAAAACATAAAAATATCTGTAACTTAAAAAATAAGGGGATGCCTCAAATAAAAAAAAAATTATATATACAAGTAGACATTATATGTGTGTGTGTGTGTGTGTGTGTGTGTGTGTGTGTGTGTGTGTGTGTGTGTGTGTGTGTGTGTGTGTGTGTGTGTGTGTGTGTGTGTGTGTGTGTGTGTGTGTGTGGTACATAAATAATGTTTGCTGGAAAAAAAAGGAATATTAGCAGTATAAAATTCTTATGAACAAATGTCAACTTAAATTTTAAAAAATGACAAATCACAAAACAAAAATACTGAAAATAAGAAAATTAAACACAATATACTAACGCTAAAAAAAAACAAACACAAAGCATCAATCCCCACTTGCTAGCCTTGCCAACGACGACAGTTACCTCAAGCTGTGATGCTCTATGACCTCGAGAGAAAAAGGACCCTTAGAAAACCTTTAGAGAGCCGTTGTTAGTATCAATAGTCTGAGAAGCCGTCATGCAATTAGACTGTACAGTTGGAGAGCAGAGGAGTTATCTAGATGCACAGGCAAATCTCCATTGTGTTTCTCTCATTGTGATCTTGAGGGGCGACTTCGCACTGTTTGCCCACAGCCGAGTCCGGTGTGTGTCCCCGTAGCCCTGTGGAGCGTCAAGTCACGCAAGAGGAGAGGCGGAAAGAGGGGAACTACCATTCCCTCCGCCTGTCACGGCCGTACGACTATGTGAGTGTGGGCGTGCACATGAAGGGCCTGAGAGCCACACCTGTAGGTTCCAGTCGAAGCCGCCTACATTCACCCCGGAGGAGTCGCGGTAGTGGTACTCGAAGTCGTCGTCGGAGATGACGTCAATGACAGGACACACGACGATGTGGGGGTCGAGGGCGATGCGTCTCAGCAGTGGCTCCAGCCAACCTAAGGTGGCAGGGCATGTCAGTGTTGTCGTCCCGATCACGCTGCCTCACAGACGGTGGCACACAAACACACATAGGATACATGAGAAATGACATATCCACACACGCACGCATCCACATGCGAACTCGCACAAGTCCAACATGGCTTTCAAAACGTGAGTACAGTTTCATGTTTCACTTACGGATCAAAATCAAATCAAACGTCATTCATTTGCACATCACGCGCCGTATATCAGTACACCAACTGCATTTCATTTTTCCGAGGGATACATGGCTATAAAAAAAAAAAAAAAAAAAAAAAAAAAAAAAAAAAAAAAAAAAAATCGACAGTGCCACCCACACGACAAACATGTCTCGGCGGATGTCGTCACGCTAAGCGTCGCTTGCACGTACTCTGGGTCTTTGCCTCGCTGCAGAAGTCGTGGTATGTCGCAGCCTCTTGAGATGTTTGCCGGTTAAGATGGAAGATATGACTGACATTCGTGAAGATGAGAATGAGAGGATTAGGGTAGATGGATGGAAAACGCGTGGACAGAAGGGCACAGAGCAGAAGGGAGAGGTCGTCTAGGTAAGGACAGGGTCGAGTCGCGCTGAAGGAGAGAGAGGTGGAAGGTCGAGCGAAACACTAGGTCGACAGTCTGAACCAACTAACATGCCACTGGCGGAACAGGGAATATGATCCGGCACTGCCATGCAAATGAAGGGAACCGAAGTGACATGACTGTTTTTCTGAGTCCGTGTGGACACAGGGTCTACGATAATTAAAAGAATTCTACGGGAAACGGACACCTCCTTTACTAAGTCACTGCCGGAGGAGAGGGTAGTTTGTTAGTACTTAAGGGTGTTGTAAGTACATCT
This sequence comes from Penaeus monodon, assembly GCF_015228065.2. NCBI lineage: Eukaryota > Metazoa > Arthropoda > Malacostraca > Decapoda > Penaeidae > Penaeus > Penaeus monodon. Next base: position 4,843,530 of record NC_051424.1, on the reverse strand, counting down.
GATTCATCCATGTCACCCTACTGAAAAGATATGATGTAACTCAGATGGGTGTTACATCATCCCTTGTACAGCTTAGGGCAGGCATATTTTTTAACAATATTATAGTTACACGCAACCAGGTCCATGTCTTTAAATGTGGATGAATCTGTGAAGTGTCTTCTAACCGGGCGTTGTTACGAATGAAACTGTGTTCCCGTAACCCTAGTGTTTTAAACGAGGTGCATGTTGAGACCCGAGGGAAAGAAGGGAAACCACGTGCGCACAAAGGCAGGCAGGGTCCAGGTACCTCCAGCGTCCAATCAAAACCACCAACGCTGAGTGTCTTGTCCTGATACTTGTACTCGAGCGTTGTGTCGTCCAGAACATCAATCACCGGAGTGGCCACCGTCCAGCGGCTCCGGGCCACGGAGTCGAGCAACGGCTCCAGCCACCCTGGACCAGCAGCAAGCGTGGGGTTAACGGTGGCCATTCATACAACACATGGGCAGTGCACAAAACATTATGACCTCAGGTGATGAATGATGAATGGCCCACGAAGCAGCTACACTACATGTCATCTACGTTCGGAACCCAAAACCTTCGTGTATGTCGAGATTAACAAATTTAAGAGTTATTTTTATCATATATACAACATACGGAGCTTCATCACCGTAAATGCCATGTGGCTGTAGTAGAAGTGTTTGTGCTGGTGTTTGTGTTGGGGGGGAGGGGGTACCAAGGGCTGATACCTAATAGTTTGGATGGCTCTGCGCTTGGAGAAATTGCACAGAGGCCGAGGGTTTGAAACATCTAAAGAATGCGACGTGTATCGCTTTGTGGACGATCATGGGGGCGGGAGAGGGAGAGGGATGCAGAGGGAGGGAGGGAGGAAGGGAGGGAGGAAGGGAGGGAGGGAGGGAGGGAGGGAGGGAGGAGAGAGAGAGAGAGAGAGAGAGAGAGAGAGAGAGAGAGAGAGAGAGAGAGAGAGAGAGAGAGAGAGAGAGAGAGAGAGAGAGAGAGAGAGAGAG
>NC_051424.1:4830023-4837523 GCF_015228065.2 Penaeus monodon | reverse complement strand
AGAAGAAGGAGGAGAAAAAAGAGAGAGAACGAGTGAGTGAGTGAGTGAGTGAGTGAGTGAGTGAGTGAGTGAGTGAGAAAGAGAGAGAGAGAAAGAGAGAGAGAGAGAGAGAGAGAGAGAGAGAGAGAGAGAGAGAGAGAGAGAGAGAGAGAGAGAAAGAGAAAGAGAAGAGAAAAGAAAAAGAAAGAGAAAGAGAAAGAGAAAGAGAGAAAGAGAAAGAGAAAGAAAGAAAAGGAGGAAGAGAAACTTCTTTAAAACGGAAGATTTAAGAAGCTTCCAAACTACCGTTGCAAATCAATCTTATTAAATCTCCAAAGTTTAGCCGTTTAAAGTACATTTTATACTTTTGGTCAAACGTTTGATTTTTTTTCTCGGGATTTAAGTGAAACTGAAAACGTTGCGCACTTGCCATAACGGGATTAACGTTTCTCTAATGCACTGCCGTCTGCTCTGGACACTGAGCGCCGACGTGTCTTTAGAAAATGCTTTTATTCATACTTAACTGTCTGTTAAATCAACACGATTTATATATGCAATGATTTATTGCAGACTGTTCATCTTTGCATTCGTATTTACTTTTCCATTTATGTTTTTATTTTCATTAATTTGTTTTATTTCCTTCTATCTATTTATCTATTTCTCGGTTCATATAATTCCTTTTATCTATCTAGCCAATTATTAATTTGACCTAATATATACTAATTCATTGAAATTCATCAATTACCTTGTTTCTATTTATCCAAAACCTAATTACTTATAAAAGTATCTATTCTCTTCTTGCTATTCACATATCCCGACCCGTATTTCTCCACATTCAGCTATCTATCAAATTTATTAATTTTCCTTGTATCTATCTGCTAATCTTTTCATATCAATTTACCCATATATCTACTGCCAATCTTTCCTATCAATTTACCCATATATCTATCTGCCAATCTTTCCTTATCAATTTACCCATATATCTATCTGCCAATCTTTCCTTATCAATTTACCCATATATCTATCTGCCAATCTTTCCCTACTGAGCAAATGTTGCAAAAGACTGCAAAATCGTAATCATTTCTTCAGCGATTTTACCCCAGTTTCAGTGAAGAAGTCGGCACAGTCACCGATGTTTTAAGCCTTTGAGTGGGAGAGAAAACTTTTTTTCACGTCTTACATTTTAGAAAAGAAGAAATCCGAGAGAATTACTTTAATCCTTTAAAAACACAATATATCTTTTTCTCTCTCTTATGAAACGTTCATGAAGTACGACTTAAAATGTCAAGTAATATTCACACGATATGATATTCACAAAATATGACTTATGAAAGACTGCATTTCTGCTGCAAACACCGCCTAGAAAATACTGTTTGCGCAGCTACTAATAACGATAACATCACATAACGAAAATAAAGACAATAATAACAATAAATGAATTATATTAAAAGATGAAAAGAATTGTATCTCCTTTTCCTCTCTCGTGATTTGCAACGAACTTTCAACCTGAACTTATTTTTTTTCTTTCGCCCTTGTCTAGCTTCTCAAATAACTTGAGACCAACTTTTAATTGGGAGCTATATATCCAATCTGAATTACGCAAGAAAGGAGAGATACGGACTCCCCAGCACACCCCCCCCACCCCCCTATGGAGAGAAGAAACGAGAGAGAAAAGTGAAACTAGCGAGAAAGAAAGAAAGAATAAAAAAATAATAATAATGATACGCGGTCATCGCATCGGAAAATCGACATCAAACTACACGAAAAAAGTTTGCGCTGCTACAAAAACGGCATCAAATCCCACACCGCTGAGATTTACAGCCGTGTGAATATGGCGCAGAGTCTTCTGGTCGAGAAGACTGAACACGAATTAGAGAGAGGAATAGAGGAAGAGTGAGAGGGAATGAAGAGAGAAGCATAACAGAAAATTGTATACATACACACACACACATACTGTACATATAAATGCGTGTGTATATTTGTTAGCTACGTTTTCTTTTCTTTTCAATTCCGAAGAAAACGAAAAAGATATAACGGTATTATAGGTATTATATGATGTCGGTATGTATGTTTATATATATATATATATATATATATATATATATATATATATATATATATATATATATATATATATATATGTATGTATATATATTATATATATATATATATATATATATATATATATATATATTCATTACTCTGCCCGGGACCTGTGTATTTTTTATATATTTCATCTAATTTAATTCAAACTGTAAATACCCCGAAAAATAAAATTTTACTGCATCTTCGAGCCAAATAAATGTGTGAAGAAGCTGACGCTAATATATTTATATTTAAAAAATATCTAAAAATATTTAAGATATTTAAAAAATATATTTATACCTATATCTACTAAAGAGAAGATTCATTCGCTCAGTTTCTCTGCAACGAAGTAACATGGAATGACATGGAATGTTGTGCAAATGCAAAAAAGGACATGAATAATCAATCCATAATATTTATATAATACATTCTGCTGTGAAGAATCGCGTGGGAAAGACGAGCATATTAATCAACGTAAATTCTAGAGGAATTGCGGAACGAAGGAAAAGAAGGAGGAAAAAGGAGGAGGAGGCGGCAAGAAGGAGGCAGGGAGGAAGGGAGGAAGAAGGGAGGAAGGAAGGGAGGGAGGGAGGGAGGGAGGGAGGAGGAAGGGAGGGAAGGAGGAGGAGGAGGAGGAGGAGGAGGAGGAGGAGGAGGAGGAGGAGGAGGATGGTAATGATGATGGTGATGATGATGATGATTAGGAGAAGGAGGAGGAGGATGGTAATGATGATGGTGATGATGATGATGATTAGGAGAAGGAGGAGGAGGATAATAAGAAATCATAAAAGCAATGATACCGATGAAGTTGATGATTTTGGAAAAAAAAAAAAGGAATTCTCCGCTACAGATGCTTTGTTCTCGCTCCTGTTCACGCGCGCGCAATACTTTGTTCTTCCTGTTCTTCTTATCTGCACTCACTAATGACGCCTTTCCTTGTGCGTTATTCATTTATTTCTCTGCCTATTTATCTGCCTTGATCTTGTTTTCGACTTATTCCTTCTCCTCTGATATGGCTCGTATAATTTATCATTCGTCTCCTATCATCCCGTTTATTGATGATTCCTGCTCCTCCTCATCTTCTTCCAATCTCTCACGGATACTTTTTTAAACAACTTTTTATTTTTATATAACTTTTCTTTCCTGTTTGATTTATTCGGAAAAGTAATTGGTACTTTCTCTCTACCTTTTTGTTGTAAAATCGCATCAATGAACATTTCTATGTACAAAGAAATGAAGGAGAAAAAGTTACGGAGGATGAGAGAGAGAGAGAGAGAGAGAGAGAGAGAGAGAGAGAGAGAGAGAGAGAGAGAATGAGAAGGAAAAAAAAGAGAAAGAGGAGAAAGAGGAGAATGAGAAAGAGGAGAATGAGAAAGAGAGAGAGAGAGAGAGAGAAAGAGAAAGAGAGAAAGATCGGCACCGGCGGCCACACTCGCGCCCCCTCTTCCTATTCCTTGAAAGACCGCGCCGACATACGCTCATTTCGCTAAGATGTCGCCGTCGCAGCTCCCTCTTTGAGAGAAATTGATTTTGGCGCCCACGTGATGCTGCCATCTTGCGGGGCTCTCGGAGATGACGACGCCGGTGTTTCAACATTATGCTTCAACATTTTAGTTTTTTCTTTTTTTCTTTTACGAATTGATTTAAAGAGGCATGTGGATGTGTTGCGTTGGGTGGAGAGTGCGCTGACGCCTCGCTCTTAGGAAATACGTTGTGACGGATGGTTTTCTTTTCCTTTTTTTTCAGTCGGTTGGGCATCTTGATGAAAGCTTACTGGAATGACTGGGATTCTTAACAGACTTGGCCATGAAACGATAACGGAGCATCAAAATTCGCGAGCAGACGTGGATTTACAGAAGACTCTTTCTCTCTCTGTCCATCACAAAAAAAAGGAAAAAAGGAACTCGGTAAGAGATGTGTTCGCGACCCCAACGGCCGAAGCGCGTCCTCCCAGTGACTCACGGGAGGCAGAAACCCCGCCCAGCCGCTCCTTCAGGCCCGGGGCAGAAGGCGGCCGCGGCGACAACGAAGACACAAAGATGCACGAAACCCTCACGAGGGCTCTGCGGGACTCTCGAGGGAAGTGGGCAGCGGGAGCGGCCGCAGGGGACTCAGCCTCCCCGCCAGCGGACTCCCATGAGCCCGCCATAACTTAGCTTTATTGGCCTTTTCCTTCCCTGATAAGAAAACACCGCGCGGTTTATAAGCGCCGTCCGTCATCGCGCGCGCATGCCCACGAGTGCGTGCGAGTGCGTGCGGAAAAACGCTCCGCTCCTTTTCTCAAGACACGAGCTGGAAGAAAACGGGTTAGCCGAAGAGCAGACCATTTCATCTTAGATCATGTTGACCCAAGGGAAAATAAAAATTTAATAAAAGAGTAACCCCAGATCCCCGCACCAAATTCGGCAAATCTCTCTTCAAATAAAAAGAGAAAGAGGGGGGAAAAACACATTTTTTCCCTCTCTCTCTCCCAGTTAATTACCACTCTCCCTCCCTCCCTCCCTCCCCATCTCCCCCCCCCCTCTCCCACAGAAGGAGCGAGCGGCCTGACCTGTGGTGCACTCGCAGTGGGAGTCGAGGAAGGTGAGGACGGGCGCCGTGGCGTGGGCGGCCCCCATCAGCCTCGCCCGGATGAGGCCCTCGCGCTTCGGGGCCCGGATGATGCGCACCTTCGGGTACTGCGCCATGTAGTCCTCCAGCTGCTTCATGAGGTGGGCTGTGAGGGAGAGACACGAGGGGTCAGTGAGGGGGCTGTGAGGGAGAGACACGAGGGGTCAGTGAGGGGGCTGTGAGGGAGAGAGACGAGGGGTCAGTGAGGGGGCTGTGAGGGAGAGAGACGAGGGGTCAGTGAGGGGGCTGTGAGGAAATGATTGATTGATTATTTAAAATTTTCTGCCGTGTCGACATCTTCAGGCCATTAGCGGAGGAGAGATGTGAGGGAGAAAGACTTGTGAGCAGAAATGCTGGACAAGGGAATGGCTGTCGCTTTTCTGCTGAAGGAATGCGTCTTTAATATGAACTACTGAAACGATTACAAAATGAGTATATACCCAGCCAGTTCATTGATACAGACATAACAACATATATATGTATATTATAATATATATATATATATATATATATATATATATATACATATTAAAAAAATAAATATATATACATATATGTATATATATACATATATGTATATATATACATATATGTATATATATATGTACATGTATATATATACATATATATATATATATATATATATATATATGTATATATACATATATGTATCTATATACATATATTATATATATATATATATGTGTGTGTGTGTGTGTGTGTGTGTGTGTGTGTGTGTGTGTGTGTGTGTGTGTGTGTGTGTGTGTGTGTGTGTGTGTGTGTGTGTGTGTGCAAATACACACACACATAATATGCAAGATATATATATACATAACATACAAGATATATAAGAAACATAAATACAAGATACACATTGTATAATATACGAGATACCAGATATAATACATAATATATACACTTCATAACATGTAAGGTGTAACATAAAATATCTTACATAAAAAATAATAAGTAACATACACTATACATTATATAAATGAAAAAATAAGTAAATGAATAAATAGATAAATAAGTAAACAGACAAACAGATAAACAAAACAAATAAATCAATCAATTAACTTTATTATTATTTATACACACATAACACACATACACACACACACACACACACACGCACACACACACACGCACACGCACACGCACACGCACACGCACACGCACACGCACACACATACGCACACGCACATGCACACGCACATGCACACACACACACACACGCACACACACACACACACGGTTCCCTTGCATCTCAATCCCGTCAATTCACACGCAGAAAAAAAATCGACCCCGACGGCAGCCAGTCAGCGCGCAGTTAACTCAGCGCCTGAAATGTCGAGGTCAGGACTTTTTGGAAATTGTCGACACACATATTTTACGAGAAATGAGCACGGGCGGCTTTCGCCGGTCTCCCCTCCCCCTCCCTCTCCCCCTCCCCCTCCCTCTCCCCCTCCCTTTCCTTTTCCCCCTCCTTCTTCCCTTCCTCCTCCCCTTTCCATGTCCACCGCCCTTTCCCTCCCCCTCCCCCTCCCCATCCCCATCCCCCTCCTCCTCCCCATCCCCATCCCCCTTCCTTTCACTCCCCCCCCCCGCCGGGCGCCCTGGCCCCCTTGCCCGGAAGATCGGCGGGGGAACCGCGATGATGGATGGCGCGCATCGGCCGGGAGGACCAGCCCTGGACGCCACTGCGGACACATGTCGCAGGGGAAACCAGACGGTGGGGGGGGGGGAGGGGGGCGCTTCGCAGTGGAACAGCCTAACTATTTTTTTTAAATCTTTTTTTTATATATAAAGAAAAGCTGGACAGATAAATAATCCTGAAGCGCGAACATTCAAGAGCCTATTTCTCTTATCTATCTATTCCTCTTATCTCCAGACGCTTATAAAATTAAACTTCCATACACTGGTCATATCAGAGCTTCAAATCTCGAGCGAAAACGTAAAAAGCCGAGCCCGAGAGGCACGCGGCGCCGCCCGAGAGTCGAGCCAAACTTCAGGGAAAGTCTTTTTCATGGGGACTCCAGCGGCGGAGGTCATTAGGTCGCCCTCGCCGGCTCCTGATTACTCTTTTATACTTCGAAGGGCCCGCCGCGCTTCTCAAACTTTCCACGGACCTTTTCTTTCGAGACGACGCTCCTCGTACCTCATCCTCGAGAAGCTGTATCGAAAAGCTCACCCTCGGGAACCTTCCCCTGGCGAACATCATCCTCGAGACCCTGAGCCTCGAAGGCACCGCTCTGCAGCACCTCCCCCGCTGGAACCTATCACTGAAAACCTCGACCCCAGGCACCTTAACCCCTCTAAAAAAAACTCCGTCCTCGAACACCTTCCCCTCGGAAACCTCACCCTCGAGAGAGGAAAGACCGCGTTCTCCGGGGCGACCTCCGGGGGCTGTTTGTCTGGCGTTGACAAGCGACCTCGATATTGAAAGCGGACGGGTATGGCCTGTTCGGAGCCTCGGGGGAACAGTACTCAGCATCGGATTCTGTTCGCTCGCTACCGGGTTTTGCGATAAAAAAAAAAGAAAAAGGAAAAAAATACATATAAATAACAAGGGATGCTTGTGAGGGGAAAAGGGAAAACATTTTACTTCTTTCGACTCCATTGCTTCCCGGTTGTCACCTCGTGTGGGCTCGTTTCGCTATCATTTCTGAAAGTTCTCTTCTGTTCTGTTCGCTTGTCGCTTCCTTCCTCAATCCTCATTCCTTTGCTTCTTCTCTCTTGCCCGCATATGCTTTATCCGTAAGTCCTTTTCCTCAAGTCCTTTCTCTCAAACCCCTTTCCCACTCTTCCCTCCCCCCTCTCTTCTTC
>NC_051424.1:4821297-4828797 GCF_015228065.2 Penaeus monodon | reverse complement strand
GCATACACCTGAATTGCCCTGCTTAGTATAAATCTTCGAGTAGCGCTAAGGGTCCTTCGCTGGACTTGGGCCTGAAGGACATCCTCCGTTAAGGGCGAACTTCTCCTGGCGTGTCCACCCTACTGTGAATAATGACGGAAATGACTGAAGTGGCAACTCACCCGAATAGGCTGACAATAGATGATTGCTTCAGCCTATTTTCCCCCTCTTGCGGGCACTCGAGCCCCAAGTAAAATCGAAATCCCACAATTCTATCTCTTGTTCCGATCGCCTTTATGCGCTGGCTTTCCCTCCTCCTCGAAGTCCGGCCTCGACTATGCCCCGCGTCCTGCCCTGTTTGCTGCTTCGTTTGTTTCCTCCGCGACAACACACTCTCCGCTTCCCCCTCTCCTCCCTTCGCTCGCCCCCTTTTCCTTCTTCCTTCCCCACATATCAATATCACCACTTCTACCTTTTTCTCTCGACCCGCCCCCTGTGCTTTTTCACAGTGAATGAGAGAGAGAGAGAGAGAGAGAGAGAGAGAGAGAGAGAGAGAGAGAGAGAGAGAGAGAGAGAGAGAGAGAGAGAGAGAGAGAGAGAGAGAGAGAGAGGGGGAAGAGAGAACAGAGAGGAGAGAGAGAGGAGAGAGAGAGAGAGAGAAGAGAGAGAGAGGAGAGAGAGGAGAGAGAGAGAGAGAGAGAGAGAGAGAGAGAGAGAGAGAGTGAGGGGGAGAGAGAGAGAGTTTGAACCCAACATCCCCGTTCGTCCCCGGAAGATGTCGCGCCCAGCGCAAGCACCGCACATTCAATACATAAAGTCACGGCGCCCCTCTACTTAGCTAAGAATTCCACCGCCCATTCCCGGGCGCGTTCCTGCGTGAGCCCTGTCGGAGTTGCAGCCGCAGAGTCCGCGTCAAGCGCTGTGCGACCCAAACCCCAGCGACGTTCAGCCAGTTGTTAACTAGAACACGTAACTAACGCCGTCTAACTTCGGAGACTCTGGCGATACGATTGCCAAATAGCGACGCAATTAGCACGCCCAACAAGGAGTAGGGTCTCGCACATGCCGCTGATGAATACTAATGCCAGGTAGCCGAGCGTATTTCGCTGTTTTGACGATACGAGAGGCTATGGCTTCGGCTGACGCATGCTGGGTAGACTGAACGCTGGCTAGATTTGAAAGCACGCACATACACACGACCTGACACCTCTTCCCATCCGTTCCTATCCCTGTTTCTATCATTATTCTTGCTCTTACTGTCACTGTCATCCCAACCTATACATTCGCTTACAATCCTGTTCCAATTTTTAAAATTCCTCCCTCTCCAATACCCACTCTCTTTCCCTTTCTTCCTCCCTCTCCAGCTCTCCAATTCCAACCTCCCTCCTATCTCCTCTCCAGCACCCCCCCATTTCCGTATTGCCTTTCCATCTCCTTGCCCCACCAAGTCCCTCTCTTTCTCTTCAACTCCAACACCCAATGCTTGACTCCCTTTTCCCCCACCCGCTCCCCTATTCCCCCTTCTCCTTCGTCTCCCTCTCCTATTCTTGTTCTTAATCTCGTTTTCCTCCCCTTTCTCTCCCTTCCACCCCCCCCCCCCCTAGCTCTTCTACTCCATCCTTATCCTAACTACCTCTGTCTCCCGTCCCCTTCACTCTTTTCCTCCACTCCTATCCCTACTTTTCCCCTCCCCCTTCCTCCCTCCCCTCCTCCTCGTCCTCGTCTTCGTCCTCCTCCTCCTCCTCCTCCTGTTCTTTCTTCTTCTCTTCCTCCTCCCCCTCCTCCTTCTCCTCCTCCTTCTCCCTCTTCCTCTCCTCTCTCCTCCTCCTCCTCCCCTTCTCCTTCTCCTTCTCCACCTCCACCTCCACCTCCACCTCCACCTCCACCTCCACCTCCACCTCCACCTCCTCCCTCCCTCCCCCCTTTATCCCCCGAGACTACTTACGCATGTCGGAGTTGTCGTCGACGAGGATGATCTCCTTGAGGAACTGCGGCGGCGACCGGTCCAGGATGGAGTGCACGGTCCGCAGAAGCACCGACCACGCTTCGTTGTGGAAGCACACGATCACCGACGTCTCAGGGAGGTTCTCCAGGAATCTGCCGGGGGCCTTGCACCTGCGGGGAGCGGGGAGGGGGTGTTAGTGGAACGCGGCTCATGCTCACACCTGCGAGGGAGGGAAGGAAGGAGGGAGAGGAGGGGGGAGGGAGGGAAAGAAAGGGAGGGAAGAAGGGAGGGAGAAGGAAGGAAGGAAGGAGGGAGGGAGGGAGGGAGAGAGGAAGAAAGGGAGGGAGGGAGGGAGGGAGGGAGGGGGGAGGGAGGGAAAAGGGAGGGAGGGAAAGGGAGGGAGGAGGAGGGAGGGAGAAAAGGGGAGGGAAAAAGGGAAGGAAGGAAGGAAGGAAGGAAGAATTAAGAAGGGAGGGAGGCAGGAACATTGCGAGTTGATAACTCTCTCCCTACACCTGCTGAAGAGAGGGAAACGGGGATGCAGTATTGTTACTCGTGAGAACACAAATCGATAATCCTTGCAAAGACTGTAAAAAAAAAAATCGAATACAACAAAGACCAAGTGAGTCTTAATTTAGACTAACGGCAACTGATCAATACTCTCGGCACATTTGGTGACGAAAAAACGACTCCCCCCCCCCAGTGTTGACAGCCCAAAAAGTTCTCAACAACTCATTTAGAGCCAATGGTATTCAAACTTTTAAACCTGAAAATCGCTTCGTAATAAACAAGCGCCCGGTGATAAAAACACACGAACAAAAATACCAACAGTAACAACAACAAAAACAAACATACACAAAAAAAATGGAGAAAGTGACGTAAAAAAAAAAAACAACCACAAAAGAGCGCGTACATTTCCGCCTGATATTAAAAAGGGAAAAACGGCCCGAACCAATATCTGGGAGCTCGCGCCGCACAACACAGCGGCAGCAGCAGGTGGTTGTCTCATCTTATGGTAATGCATCAAGCTAGGTATTGTTCCCTCGTCTCCCCCCCTCTCCCCTTCCCTCCTCTTCCTCCTCCTCCTCCTCCTCCTCTCATTCTTCTTCTACCCCCCCTCCTCCTCATTCTTCTTCTACCCCTCCGCCTCCTCCTCTTCCTCCTCCTCCTCCTCCTCCTCCTCCTCCTCCTCCTCCTCCTCCTCCTCTCCTCCTCCTCCTCCTCCTTATTCTCCTCCTACCCTATTTGAATCACTCTCCTTTCCTCTCCTTCCTCTGCCTGTTTCTTGTCGTTTTCTTCTAAATATTTCCAACTTCGTCTTCTTCTTCCCTTTCTGTTCCTATTCCTAATTCCTCACAACTCCCTTCCTCCTTCGTACTTACTCCCTCCTCCTTTTCCCTCTCCCTCCCCTTTCTCCACCTCCTCCGTCCCCTCTTCCTCCTGCTCTTTCTCTTTCTCCTTTTTCCACCACCCCCTCCCCGCCTCCCCCTTTCGCCGACAGGGTTTCGGTCACCGTCACTCACCGCGCTACGCCACTTCATTTGCATATTGCAAGGAATGCTATCCCCGCTGTGGCTGACGACGAAGGTGGTAATTGCAACGACGTGAGAAATGCCAAGGAGAGAAAAGGAAACCAAGAGGAAAAGTGAAAGAAGAGGAACGGAGAGGGAGGGGGAGTGATAAAGCGTGTGTCATTGACGCGAAGAGAAAACAATGCAAAACAAGACAAAAACTTGAAGGATAACCCAGCTAATGGAGAGAGAGAGCAAAGGATAAAAAATAATGATAGTGGAGAGGCGGAAGGGGAGGCAATAAAAGACGAGGGAAATTAATCATCCATGAGGAAGCCAAAAACGGAGAAGAGGAAGAGGAAGGGGGGGAGGAAGAGGAAGGGGAAGAGAAAGAGGAAGAGGAAGAGGAAGAGGAAGGGGAAGAGGAAGAGGAAGGGGAAGAGGAAGAGGAAGAGGAAGAGGGAAGGGGGAAGACGAAGGGGAAGAGGAGGGGGAAGGGGGAAGAGGAAGAGGAAGAGGAAGGGGAAGAGGAAGAGAAGGGGGAAGAACAGAAGAAAGAATAGTAGCAGTAACAGCAGGAGAGGAAGAGTGACAAGGAAAGGGTGGAGAAAGACAATCACATAGGAGGAGGAGGAGGAGGAAGAAAAGAAGGAAGAAGGATCGAATGAAGGGGAGGGGGGGGGGAAGACCCCCATAGAGGAGAAGGAATCGAAGTGAGGGAAGGAGAAGGAGGAGAAAGAGGAGGAGAAGGGGGGGGGGAGAGGCAACCAGGTGTGAAAGACAAGGAAATTAAGAGGGTATGATTTAATTTTCAGTTTGGGTCAGGGAAAAGGGGAGAGTGCAAGAAAAATATAAATGGGAAGTGAGAAAGGGCGAGAGAAATCGAGCGAGGGATTTGGGCCTTGAAAACACGGGAAGAAGAGGAAATAACAGAGGAAGAGGGGAGGAGACATGTGATAGGAAGAGAGAGAGAGAGAGAGAGAGAGAGAGAGAAAGAGAAAGAGGAGAGAAAGGAGAGAGAGAGAAAGAGAAGAGAAGAGAGAGATGGAGAGAGAGAGAAAGAGAGAGAGAAAGAGAGAGAGAGAGAGAGAAGAGGAGAGAGAGAGAGGAGAGGAGAAGAGAGAGGAAGAGAGAGAGAGAGAGAGAGAGAGAGAGAGGAGAGAGGAGAAAGAGAGAGAGAGAAAGAGAAGAGAAAAGAGAAAGACAAAGAGAGAAGAGAGAAGAGAGAGAGAGAGAGAGAGAGAGAGAGAGAGAGAGAGGAGAGAGAGAGAGAGAGAGAGAGATGAAGAGAGAGAGAGAGAGAGAGAGAGAGAGAGAGAGAGAGAGAGAGAGAGAGAGAGAGAGAGAGAGAGAGAGAGAGGGAAAGCGAGCGACACAATGGCCCCCGTGTCTTATCTCGGCGGCGGCGCTCAAGCCATTGTTCCGCGCGCCGCTGGAGCGTCGTTTGGGAATCCGAGCGCCGCTGGCACCCTCGGTCGAGCGCCGGCGGGGCTGCCAGCTGACGCGAATGAAACCTCCGGGGCCACGATATTGCAAGGTAGCGACGTAATGCCAACGCGCAGGAAAACGTTAGCCGTGCACATTCATGCGCTTAAATGTTTCCACTCAAACGCGCACACTCAAGTGAATATAAATTCAGAACACATCAAAGAAATACACCACACACACACACACACACACACACACACACACACACTCAAATATAAACAGACACAAATACAGACACATACGCAGAGCCATAGAAGGGCCACATGCACAAACAGAACCACATAAACATACACACACAAACACAAACCACACAAACAAACAAACAAAAAAACAAACAAACACACACACACAAACAAACACACACACACAAACAAACACAGCGCGCCCGCAAGCACACATTCAACAAAGTCCTGTGGAAATGCAACGGCAGGACACGCTGATAAACGACAACATCCTGAGCCGTACACTCTGCGTCGGGGGGAGGGGGAGGGGGAGGGGGAGGGGGGGTGAATATCAGCCTCTGGTCATAGATGAGTCGTAGGTAAGTAGTTGGTCGGTCGTCAGTCAGGATCAGAGTCGTAGGTTGTAGGTCGTAGATCGCAGGTCGTAGGTGGTTAATTAGCCTAAAGGAATTCAAGGTTAGAATAGGATTTCGATGTTATGGGAAGGGGAGGGGGGGGGAGGGAGAGGAAGAGGGAGAAGGAGAGGGAGAGAGAGAGGGAGGGGGATGGGAGTGAGCAGACGAGGGGAGAGGGAAGAGATGTGGGGAGGGGAAGGTGGAGGGAGAGTGGGGGGGAGGGGCAGAGGGACGAGAGGGAGGAAACGAGATTGATGGAGGGTGTGATCGCGCAGGGGGGGAGGGGGGATAAATGTGCAACTTCTCAACCGTAAGGTCCGAATGGAAAATGCATAAAGAAAAAACTGGTCGAGACGGACTTAACAGAGTAAACACAAGGCAATAAGGTAAAAAGATTTATTGCAAACAACAGGTCTATCGATTATCTATTTATCTATTTAAGAGAGAGTACGTTTATCTGTTTTTACTTATTCATCCATTCGTTTCATTAGTCATGATTTCAATCTATCTACATGCATTTATTGCTAAATTTATCACCATATTTTTTGAATGTTCACTAATTTATATCTAAAAAGGAGACAAAATATCCAAGGTAAAAAAGCCTCGCAGAAGGAAATAAAATCACAAAGACTTTTCCGCGCCCGAAGCCAAACAAAAGAGCATATTCACGCCCACAAATCACTGTCGTCGCGGCTCGGAGTCACTCACAATGGGTGGGCTGAGACCGCTATTCCCGGATGACAGATATCGACCCCTCACACGCCCACACCCACTCATACACTCCAACAAGCGCCGCCCACAGAGACCTAACTTGTCACGCGAATAAAATGGTAAAACAGTCGCAGCGAGGGAAGGCATCAAAACCTTTGATTCGCCTGCCACGTCTCAGGCGCTATTTGCACACCCACCCGACGCCCTGCATAAGGGAGGAGGCCCTCGCCGCGCAGGAGGAACCGACTCGAGGGGTCGCCGGCGAGCGCTCGCAAGGTCGTTGCTTGGACTCTGAATATCAACACGGCCGCCTCATGGCACCGTCTCTTAACTACGAAGAAAGTCTAGGCTGCTAAAATAATAACAATAATAATAATAAAATCACAAACAAATATATATATATATATCTACATACATATACTTTCCACACGACCTCTCTCGCACTCGGATTTTTTTCCTTTTTTTTTCTTCTTTTTCTTTTGCACCTCGATGACGGGAGTCGATACGGGCCATTTTTTGTGCTCAGTCAATGGTAAAGTCACAAAAATAAACGACAAAGAGAAACCCTAGACAAAAGGACCCCGGCAAACAGAACAGAAGCCCCCGCAGGTCGCTCTTGCTTCGACAAACAACATTGACATACGAAAAGACTTCCAGCTGATCGACGGAAGTGCAAGGCCACAGCCATGCGCAAGCAAGTCAAAGAAACCAATTGCGTGTGTCAGAGGGAGGTAGACAGCTGCAAAGAGAGAGAGAGATAGATAAAGAGGGATAGATAGATAGATAGATAGATAGAGAGAGAGAGGAGAGAGAGAGAGAGAGAGAGAGAGAGAGAGAGAGAGAGAGAGAGAGAGAGAGAGAGAGAGAGAGAGAGAGAGAGAGAGAGAGAGAGAGAGAGAGAGAGAGAGAGAGAGAGAGAGAGAGAGAGAGAGAGAGATCCTGAATGCGCGCGCGCGCGTGTGTGTGTTTGCGTTTGTGTGCGTTTGTGTGTGTTGTGTGTGTGTGTGTGTGTGTGTGTTTGTACATGAGTGCGCGTGTGTGTCCGTCTACGTGAGTATCTCCTTTCAACTCATCCACCCATGGGCCTCAACTACCTGAAATAATGAACAGTGGAGGACACGAAGCACAGTCCAGTAAACAATATTGTAATTCCAGTCATCCCCATAACGGAGTACTGCAGATGAGCACAACAGATTGATATCTGGCAAAACAAATTAATTATGAATTTGTGTTGCTAATGGCCTAAACGGACACTGCTGCAGATGAACCACGGGTGTGTGCGCAGCCAA
>NC_051424.1:4813797-4816297 GCF_015228065.2 Penaeus monodon | reverse complement strand
AGGGAATGGGAGGAAAAGGGAGAGGGGAGAAGAGGAAGGGAAGAAGAGGGGGAGAAGAGGAAGGGAAGAAGAGGGGGAGAAGGAGAAAGGGAGGTAGAGGGGAGGGAGAAATCGTGACGGTATCACCGAAAAACTTTTAAATATCAAAGTCTTGATGGTCATTTGAAACTTTTAACAAATCGTTCTCTCGCCTTCATTATATTTCCTTCAGACTATAATTATCTTCATTACTTCCGTCTTCGTTATCTTCATTGTCATACAAAATATGGCAGTAATCGAATCGCCTTTGAATATTCACAGGTCACTTTACCCAAATTCAGGATTCAACATTAACAAAATTATTATAATGCGAACAGTATAAACAATTAGTACGAAAAATAATGGAAATAATAAAACAAAAGTAAGGGGAGACTAACTGATTATTTAAATTATCTGCCGTATTAACAGCTAAGGTCATTAGCGGCGATGTGATGATAAAGATTTTGCAATGACGATGATACTTTCAACGAACGATAAACAATGGTAATCGCTATCTTTGTCAACGCAATGCAAATCAGTTGAAAATACATTTTAAAAATCCTAACAAACGGGAACGATATATTGGATACGTTTTCTATTAAAATTCGCGAGAGATTTCAACAGAACTAGAAATACATTACAGCTTGCAATAAATTCTAAAATGTGCAACACATCTAGAGAAAATTTATGCAGGAATGTTTGTCGAGCAAGCGATTATCCCCAGATAATCGCTCTACAAAAGTATTACAGAAGCATTTTATAATTGCACGAGCATCGCTCACTATAAAAGTGAAGGCAATTGAGGCAAAGCTTTGCAGCTTGAGTTCAGCTTATCATTTCAAGCAGACACACAAAATCACCATCCAAATGCCTGCAACATGATGATGGTGGTGGTGAGGGTGATGATGGTAATGATGAAGATGAAGGGGAAGATGATGAAGGGAAGATGAAAATGAAGATGATGAGGGTGAAGATAATGAAGATGCAGTTGAAGATTAAGATAATTATGAAGTAGAAGGTGGAAATAAAGATGAAAATAATAATGATAATAATAATGATACTGATAATGATAATAATAATGACACTGATAATAATAATAATAATAATAATAATAATAATAATAATAATAACAATAATAACAATAATAATAACAAATATAATGCCAACAGCGATGCAAGACGATCCCGCCACCGCGCTGGCAATCGCCCGTCAGTCAGCGCAGCCGGATCCCGCTTGACCATCCCGAGAAACGTATGGCATCTCGAGAAAATCTGGCGCCGCCGGTAATGCCTGCGAGTGAACGTTAAGGGCATTAAGGGCATCACGGCCGCCGTCTTGCCTTCGCTATCACGTCGTTTGAGGACGATTCCTGCGCTCGTTAAAGGCCGTCACGTGACCGCGCTCGCCCGGGACGTAACGGCGGGCATTACGCTCTCGCGAGGATAGCACTGTGCTTCCTTCTTTTATGGCACTCGCGACGGCCGCGGCGCCGACACGCCGAGTCTTCTCACCGGATGTCTGTGCCATCACAAGGCTCGCTGTCGAAACCTATATTCACCATCGAAGTACAGGGAAGGAATGACATCATAGTCCCTCCCCTTAAGTATAGGTCCCTTCCTCGTAACTCACGTCGACTTTTATCGCCTCCCCTTACCCTCGGCGTTCCTCCCTTATCCATCGCGTCATATTTGATGCCCCCCCCCCCTCACATTTAGCGTCTCTCCCTTACCTTTGGCTTTCCTCCCTTGCCCTTCGCGTCGCTCCCTATTTGATGCCCTCTCCCTTACCCTAGGCGTCCCTCCCTCATCTCTGACGTCCTCGCTTACTCCTGGCATCCCTCCATCCCCCTTTACATCCTTCCTCCATCCCAGCCTCCTTCCCCCTTTCATCCATTCTCCCTCAGAACTTCGGGGTCCCGCCATCACGAGCGCCAACACGCCCCCGACATCCCAATTTCCCCGCACCTGGCATCGTGCAGGCGACACCGACGGCCGAGGCGCAAGATAATCGCCTCCCGCCGACGTCTCGACAGCCTCCCTCCGTCTGCGTACGCTCGACTTAAAGATGTACCGTGCGAGTCGCCCCTCGAAGCGCACCGTCATTACCGTCGGGGAAATTGATTCGCGCTCGCCGCTCTCTCTCGCTCTTGTCTTACTCTAACGCAGACGTAAAGAACTCCCTCTCTATGGTCCTCTTAACTTTTCTGACCCATTATCTCCTCCCCTCCAGTTGTCTGAATAAGGACTTTGTACTCTGGACTTCGGGCTTTGTATCGCATTCGCTTTAACCAGGAATACAGGATTTGAAGTTCATCAACTCGTGCCTTGTATTTTGTCTCTCTGCCTCCCTCTCCTTTCGCTCCCCAAGCTCAATCCATCACCATCGTTTCCTCCACGCACAGCAACACCACAAAGCACAAACGACACACCAAGCTCCTCGCCAACCACACTCCCTAATATGCCGAAAAAAATCTACACGCGAC
>NC_051424.1:4783797-4811297 GCF_015228065.2 Penaeus monodon | reverse complement strand
CTCTCTCTCTCTCTCTATCTCTCTTCTCTCTCCTCTCTCTCTCTCTACTCGATATCTCTGTCTCTCTCTCTCTCTCTCCTCATCTCTCTCTCTCTCTCTTTCTCTGCACTCCCCATTCTCTACTTCTTCTTCCCTTGCTCTCCCCACCGTCCCCATTCTCCCCTCCTTTCTCTCCCTCTCCTTCTCTCTCTCTCCCTCCTTCTCTCACCCGGGACAACAAAACGCTTTTAAGACTCTTACGAAATAATCGCCAACGTAAAGATACTGGATCCTCCATGTCGGTGCCGATCCCCTGGGCTTCTTGAGCGGCTTACAATTAACGAGTTTTCGCTACAAGCTTCCCTCTCGTTTCCCCTACTCGATTCTCCCTCCCCTATCCCTCTTCCCTCTGTCCTGTGCCTATCTCCTATCCCTCTTCCCTCTGTTCTGTCCCTATCTCCTCCTCCCCTATCCTTCTCTCCTTCTCTCACCCCCCTCTTATCCCTTTCTCTCCACCTCTCCTTAATTTCCCTTAATGTAAAAGAAAGAAAAAAATCTGAAAATACTGGATCTTTATACTCGATAAATTTTCCTCCTCACCTATCCTCTACCCCTCCTTCCTCCCCCCCCCCCAAAAGGAAAAAAGACAAGGAAAATAATACTCCATGAACTCCCTCCCTATCCTTCCCCCTCCCCCCTTCCCCATAACCCTATCCTTTACCTCCTTCCTCCTCCTCCCCTGCCGGCCCTCCCTCCCCCCAAAAAAAAAGGAAAAAGAAAACCAAAGAATAGCTTTCATACTCAATAAACCTCCCGTCGCTCAGAACGAACAAAGTCTTAATATAAATCTTCATCGGGACAAACTTGCACGAGGATCAGCCATACTTCAACAACACCCCATCAACGGATTATGCAAAATACATCTTACAGACACGACGCTTAAAAAAAGGGGGGGGGATAAGGGGAAAAAAATTAAGGGGAGATAAATCGAGACGCGATTCAGAAAAAAGGAGGAAAAATGGGGGAAAGAGGAAGAGAAAATAGGGGAAAAAGGGAGGGAAAATCTCGACAAGAAATCGGAGCAACGCGGCGAGCATCGAGAACGCTTCGTCGACCATAAAACTCACGCGTTGTAAACCATGATCATTATTATCATCCTCATTTTCTTTAAATTTACGAGGCTGAACCATTCCCCTAACATCCCCCCCCCACCTACCTTTCCTCCTCTCGCTCATTCCCCTCCCAATCATCTCGTCCTGCCTCCCTCCTCCCCTCCCCCCTCCTCCACCCATCCATACCCCACCCCATCGCCTCGTTCTACCTTACACCCCCGTCCCCCCTTCTCCCCCTCTCCCATTTCGCCCTGCTTCCCACCCCCCCCTTCCCCTACTACTACCCCCCCTTCCCCTCCGCCACCCCAACAACACCCCCTCCCTTCCCCCTCCCCCATTACTTCCTAGTCCCCTCCCCCTCCTCCCGACGCCAGCGTAAATCGTGCGCCGCTGAATTGAAAATTGCCGCCGCAACTTTCGCCGGAGGAAATATTAAATTCTAATACTGCTCCGACGAACGCAATTTATGCTTCTTTTTTTTCTTCTTTTTCTTTTTTGTTAATATATCGCTTATATTCCATTTATCATTTACCAATTTATAAGATCGTAAGAAAGCCAAGAAATACGATAGACTCTTTTTACAACGATGGAATATAAATGGTGAAAGCCTTGCTACTCTTACAAATTACTAAATCAATATACCTAAACATACCTTGATATAGAAATGGACAGATAAACAGATACTACAGACAAACACAGCATTAGAAAGAGATACAAAAAACAAACCAAAATAGCACATACATATAGCATTAGAAAGAGATAAAAAAAAAAAAAAAAATAGCACATACATATTAACAGAAAAAAAATAACAGATGGCGATGAGAATCTAACAATCGCTCGACGCTTAACCCCCTCTCGCTATCCTTCAACAAGCATCCTTCCGCCCTGCAACACAGGAATTCCCTGACACTCGGACATTCTTCGCCGCCCTGGGAGAAACTGCGAGGAAAAATACCCTCCGTCCAGCCGCGCCAGCCGCCCGTCACTGCCGTCATGGCGCCCTTGGCCGCGTCGGGATTGGAATCTATCACTTTCAGCCGAGAGCCGATGGATAGCCGCCAGGCGGATGGGAGGAAGGGGAGCGGGGGGGAAGGGGAGCAGGAGGAGGAAGGGGAGCATGAAGAGGAAGGGGAGCGAGGGGGAAGAGGAGCAGGGGGGGAAGGTGGAAGGGGAGGAAGGGGAGCGGGGAGGAAGAGGCTGGCGAATGGACAGACAGAGTAGACAATCACCCATTCACACACACATGCATATACGCACACGTGTAGATATATAGCTATACTGACAGACACATCTATCTATCTATCTATCTATCTATCTACCTATATATAGATATAGACGAGTATATATAGATAGAGAGAAATATATAGAAACGTATAGATATGCAGACTTATATATATATATATATATATATATATATATATATATATATTATATATATATATATATATATATAGATAGATAGATAGATAGATAGATAGATAGATAGATAGATAGATAGATAGATAGATAGATATCACAGATACAACAAATAATGTGAACAAGTATAGCTAAAAATAATAATCAGAGAAAAGACGAAGAGACAATCCCTCACTTTCTACACGTTAATCCATAATCCTTAATCCTTAATCTCTCTCTCTCTCTCTCTCCTCTCTCTCTCTCTCTCTCTCTCTCTCTCTCTCTATCTATCTATCTTTTCATTCGTTCTTTTGCCAAATGCGTAAAAAAAAATTAACAAAATGCTAAAGCCCTACAACCCCCCCCCCCCCTCAGCGACACCGCAAGCTGACTCTAAACCAATCAAACTGATCGCGAATACCCCCCCTCCCTTCCTCCCCCATCATTCGCAACTCTTATTCGCACTCCAGCCGAACTCACTCTGCCGTTTCATCAACAAAGGTTAAACCGTTGAAAGGTTATCGCCGCGCCATCGGTAAATATCGGATTCACGGATACAATTTCATTTTCTTGAGAGATGCAGTCGGAAAATGCGAAGCGAAAGGTGAATGCGAGACTTCAAGGGGGGACTGATAAATTCTGTTTGCGTGGGGGAATTCTTCGCTTTTTTATGTTTTTTTTTTCATCTTTTATTCTCTCTCTCGACAAAATTGGTTTAAGAAATGTTTCAGATCTTTCCACTTTGATGTTATACCGTAGTTCTTGTTTATTCATGTAAAAAATATTGCTTTCTCGTGTTATAAATAACAATGACTGTTATTACCCCTGTTGTTAGTTCTGTTGGACTCGTTGTTATAGCTGACGCTCACGCTATATCATTATCATTCTTGGTATTTTCATTACCATTAATATCATCATTATCATTATGACTACGATTACCATTACCCTATTTTTTATTATCACCATATTTTATTACTATTATTAACAACATCTGCTGCTTCTTTTTCTCATCGTCATCACAATCATCATTATAATCAATATCCTTATTGTTATTATTATTATTATTATTATTATTATTATTATTATTTTTTATTATTATTATTATTATTATCATCATTATAAATATAGCTATAATTGTAACCATAATAATCATAATTATTACTATTACTGTTGTTGTCATTACTATCATTATCATCATTATCAGTTCTGTTTTATCATCATCGTCATTATCGTTATTATTTTTTCAGTTTTCGGTATAAAAATAGTAATAGACCAAGCCATCTATTGTCTCCGTCCCCTTCCCCATCCCAACCCCCCTCCTTCCCCTTCTCCCCTCCCTTTCCCCTCTCTCCTTCCCCTTCCCCCTTCCCTCCTTCCCCTTCACTCTCCCTCCTTCCCCTCCTCCCCCTCCCCATCCCCCTCTCCTTTCCCTTCTCCCCTCCCTCCCCCCTCTCCTTTCCCTCCCCAGTCCACCCATCCTCCCTCCCCCGAGACCCAGCCGACGCAGACCGCCTTCGATTACACTTTAATGTGCTCCCGCCCCTCCTTCGCGCCCGAGCACGCGTGGGCGTCCAATTCGCACCTTCTCCGTCACGTCTCAATGGATCCCTTCAGGGGAGTTCGCGGGCGGAGTAGAGGGGAGTGAAAGAGGGGAGAGAGGGGAGGCGGGGAAGGAGAGAGGGGAGGCGGGGAAGGAGAGAGGGGAGGCGGGGAAGGAGAGAGGGGGCATGCGGCGGGGGGCAGAGAGGGCAAAGGGGTCATCCGAGCGATATGAGTTACCGAGAGGAAAAAAATTCACGTCAAATAAAATCACTCGATATCTTGTGCAGTACGGGAGTAGAGACCGGGAGGAAGGAGGGAGTGACGGGGGAGTGAAGAGGTCACAGCTATACAGGTAATAGAACTCGATCATAAATAACAGCCTTGCTATAAATAGATCACGACGTAGCACTCCTGCCCGCGCGCGCCCCGGGATTTACAACCCCTTGTGCAACCCAGGCAGGACAGCCAGCCCTCGCTCGCAAAATGTGCCCGAAATACCGGAGGCGTTGGGCGGGCAGGCGAAAGGGGGGGGGGGGAGAGGGGTCACGCCCACCTGTAAACGCGAGGAGGATTCGCGACGGCGTCTTTTCGTCCAACACGACCTAAACAGCTGATAAAGATGAGCCCGACTTTTCCGCCATGACGGCCTGGCCCCTGCGTGATAATCACCCTGAAAGCGCCCGCGCGCGCGCCCGCCCGCCCAACCCGGAGCGCCCGTCAGCAGAAGAAGCCCCTAAGTCAGCGGCCTCGGGGCATAGACGTCACGGCTTGCTTATTTACGGTACGGCGGAATGCAAGACGCTGTGCCAATTTAGCGGAAGAATGGAACACCACGTGTGATTAATTGCTATTAGAGAACGGGGACGAAGGTGGAGGGAAAGTGGAGGGAAGGTGGAGGAAAGGAGAGGAAGGGAAAGGAAGGGGGTGAAAGGGGGAGGAACAAGGAGGGAGGGAAAAGAGCTTGAGATTGAGAGAGAGAGAGCGAGAGAGAGAGAGAAAAAGAAAGAAAGAAAGAAAGAAAGAAAGAAAGAAAGAAAGAAAGAAAAGAAAAGAAAAGAAAAGAAAAGAAAAGAAAAGAAAAGAAAAGGAAAGGAAAGGAAAGGAAAGGAAAGAAAAGGAAAGAAAAGGAAAGAAAAGCGAGAGACATTAATAAGAGAGCGAGATTAAGAAAGATTAAAAGCGAGGAAGGGCGAGAGGGAGAGCGGAGGGCTGGGCCGGCCGCTCCGTCCCCGCCGAAGACATATAGCACAAAAGAGGGTCATTCCGCTAAATTTGTGGTCTGCTAGAGTGTAGCGGCCACATTAGCAGCTCGCGGGTTGATGTACGACGCGGAGAGGCAGAGCCACCCTGCCGCCTTCCCTGCCGCTTTCCCTGCCACCCCTTCTCCCCCTACCTCCCCTGCCTCCCCTGCCATTTCAGCCTCCCCTGCCTCCTCCCTCCTCCCTCCTTCCCCCCGCCGTTCCTGCTTCTCCTGCTCCTGTCCCTGCTACCTCCCTGCTTCTCCTGCTTCTTCTGCCCCCCAACTCCCCCTACCCCATACCTGCTCTCCCCCCCTATCCACCCCCCTCTCCCTCCGTCTGCCCTCCTTCCCCGACCACCTTCCCCGAGTGCCAGAGTGCCAGGCGGCGGAGTGCAAGTGCCACCATCAAGTGTTACTCCAAGATTTGAGAAAAGGCCGGAATATGGCGCATTTCGACGCCCATGAAGTCCGCGCATAATTATAAAGCTGCGGGATAAGTGCCGGTTACTTCGCGGACTAGATTAAAAGTTTGGAAATGCCTGTAATCAAACATGGTTTATTAAGCTCTATAAATGGAAAGCTTACGGCCGGAAGTTCGCTCCTGAAGTGTGTCGCGATGCAAAGCAAGGAGGAGGTTTTCCTATTTGCCATTTTTTTTATTATTTTAGTTTATTTACCTATTTATTTTTTTTATCGTTATTGTTTTCCTCTCCCTTGTCTTCTGTAGTATATACTACTTTCACGATTCATAAGTGCACGCTAATTTCTCACTTCATATCTGTTCTTTTCCTTCTTTCTCTCTCTCTCTCTCTCTCTCTCTCTCTCTCCTCTCTCTCTCTCTCTCTCTCCTCTCTCTCTCTCTCTCTCTCTCTCTCTCTCTCTGGCTCTTTCTCTCTCTCCCCTCTCTCTCTCTCTGTCTCTCTCGCTCCTCTCTCCTCTCTCTGGCTCTCTCTCTCTCTCCTCTCTCTCTCTCTCTCTCTCTCTCTCGCTCTCTCTCTGTCTCTGTCTCTCTCTCTCTCTTTTTTTTCTCTCTCTCAGCGATGATGATGAAGGGATGATGATAATGATGATGGAAGTGATAATATAAAGAATAGTAAAAATAAAATGAATAACAATTATAACATCAAAACCACTAATAAGCAAGGAAGGAACTGATGACCAAAGCAGCAGAAGGACCGCCTGCCTTCCGGATCCCTTTCCGCAAGTGCCGCCCGACGCGCCCATAAAACACCTGTTCGCAGCATCCAGCGGCGAGAGGATGACACCCAGTGCCACGCCGGCGGGTTTTAACTCACCGCTGACGCTTCTCCCCACGACAGCTGACGCGGAGGGGAGATTTACTTGCGGCTATCCTCTCTCTCTCTTTCTCTCTCTCTCTCTCTCTCTCTCTCTCTCTCTCCTCTCTCTCTCTCTCTCTCTCTCTCTCTCTCTCTCTCTCTCTCTCTCTCTCTCTCTCTCTCTCTCTCTCTCTCGCTTTCTCTCTTTCTCTCTCTTCTCCCCCTAGAGCTGCTGCTGCTCCACCACCAATTTCATCTCCACTTCCTCTTCCTCTTCCTCCTCCTCCCTCCTCCCTCCTCCAACCTCCCCCTTGGGAAAGCAGGGAGTACTTCGATTCCTGAAGTGGGCGCACAAGAACTAGCTCAAAGGCCATTCATTCCCCGCAAACGAAAGGACTTCAGATGGAGTGAGGAAACGCACGTCTTCTAAAAGCCCGAAGAAGGAGGAGAAGAAGGAGAAGAAGGAGAAGGAGAAGAAGAAGGAGGAGAAGAAGAAAAAGGAGAAGAAGAAGAATAGGAGGAGGAGGAATAAGAGGAGGAGGAGGAATAAGAGGAGGAGGAGGGGGAGGAAAAGGAGGAGGAGGAGAAGGAGAAGGAGAAGGAGAAGGAGGAGGAGAAGAAGAAGGAACGAAGAGAAGGAAGAGGAGAAGCAGGAGGATGGTGAGAAGGAAGAGGAAGAAGAAGAAAAAAAAGAAGAGGAAGAAGAAGAAGAAAAAAACAGGAAGAAAAAGGGAAGAAGAAAAAGCTTAACAAAAAGAATAGGGAGGAAGCAAAGACTTTTCGTGTTCTTTCCTCTCCTTTCCAATTCTTCCTGACAGAATACGAGGCCGTGAAAGGGAGAAAGGGGAGTATTTTTGGACGGTTTTCTACTCCCTGTGTTTTTGCACGATGGCCTTTTGAAAAGCAGTTTTGCATCGGCCCGAGAAAGAGAACGGGGGGGGCGGGGGGGAACTCGATAAGGAGGAGGTACCGTCATTCAACTAAGAATTCAAGAGAGATATTAACATACACATAAGTAATACATACAGACATATACATATACGTAAACAGACACACAAACACACACACAGACCCACAGAAAGATAAAGGAAGAGAGAGAGAGAGAGAGAGAGAGAGAGAGAGAGAGAGAGAGAGAGAGAGAGAGAGAGAGAGAGAGAGAGAGAGAGCGAGAGAAAGAGAGAGAGCGAGAGAAATGGAAAATTCGAAGGGGAGATGAAAAATAAAAAGTGAAAGAGGCATGAAAACCGAAATATTAAAAATTTCATGAAGTCGATTGCGCCCCGAGAGACAAACGATTTTTTTTTTATTTCTAAATGACAAGAAGATTTAATGAAGTCTGACATAAGGATTTTTGCTCTTGCTTGAGGAAAAAAGGAAAGAATGAAAGAAAATGAAAATGCAATTGGAATGAGAGGAAAGGAGGAAAGAAAAGAAAAATAGATGATGATGATGATGATGATGATGATGACGGTGATGATGATGATGATGATGATGATGACGATGATGATGATGATGATGATGATGACGATGATGATGATGATGACGGTGATGATGATGATGATGATGATGACGATAATTGATGATGATGATGATGATGATGATGATGATGATGATGACGATGACGATGAACGATGACGATGACAACAATGATGTCAAGGAGGAAAAGGTTTTCCTAGTAATAATAATACTAACAATTATTATTATTATTATTATTTTCATTACTATTATTACTATCATAACATATCATATCATCATATCATAACATGAATATGAATATAAACACAAAATATGAAAAAGAATTTGGCATTAGACCTTGAAAAATTAATTAACGGAGACATCTCCTTGTTAATCTGTTTATTTATGAACGATTTAAAATATAAGTTTCTTTAACTGATATCCAAATGCACACTGGAAGGCAGATATAGTAACAGGAGAGGAAAATAAATATATTTATCAGAGAGAGAGAGAGAGAGAGAGAGAGAGAGAGAGAGAGAGAGAGAGAGAGAGAGAGAGAGAGAGAGAGAGACAGAGATAGAGAGAGAAAGACAGAGACACAGAAAGAGAGAGAGAGAGAGAAAGAAAGAGAGAGAGAAAGAAAGAGAGAGAGAGAGAGAGAGCATGAGACATTTTCCCTCTGAGGTAAAAGGCCAACTGAATGATATCTAATTAAACATCTGGCCAATTTTGTAATCACAATTAGTAAAGAAACTGGAAAAAGCAGAAGTGAAAATTACCTCCTGTTAATTACCCATCGCTCGTAGAGGCTTCAAACATTCACAGTCAAAGCAAAAATTGAAATAAAAATACCAACAACTGACTTTTTCCTCTGCCGTGTTCGGGCTCCCATGAATCAGGTCCAGCGCTCGAAAAAAAAATTCGCGTCAAAACAAAATAACTAAAAATCATTACTCACAGAAATTATATATAATATCGACCCGTAATATACTCTTTGGAAAACAATGAACAATTATCAATTCCAACCGGTAAAAAAAAAAATCCAAGGCTGGATTCTTGAACTAAACGTAATAATATTTAATTATCAAGTTTAATGAAGTTTAACATCCAATTTGCCAGAACTTCAGAAAATCATGTTGCAAAAACGTGTTCTAAATACGCCATGAAGCCATTTCTGAATATCCACTTTTCCAATACATTTCCTTTTGCGAATAAGATCGAAGAGAAATAGCATAATTCTTAAAAAAGAAAAGAAAAGAGAAAAAAATCATAAAAATGACAATTGGGATACACGCTTAAAAGTTGGGAAATGTATTTTAACAACGCCAGATTAAAAATAAATAAATAAATAAATAAATAAATGAATAATAATAATATATGTGCAGCAAATATAAATAATTAAATAAATGAACGCTATACATGCAAATGTTTCTATTTATGTTGGTCAGGAATTCTTGCCTATCTAAAGCTAGTATTTATTTGAGGGAGACAGAGAGGGAGAGGGGGAGAGGGGAGGGGAGGGGGAGGGGAGGGGGGAGGGGGGGAAGGGGGAGGGGGGGAGGAGAGAGGGGAAGAGGAGGAGGAGAGGGAGAGAGGAGAGAGAGAAGGAGAGAGGAGAGAAGAGGATAGGAGAGAGAGAGAGAGAGGAGAGCAGAGAGAGAGAGAGAGCGAGAGAGAAAGAGAGAAAAAGAGAAAAAGAAAAGAGAAAGAGAGAGCGAGAGCGAGAGCGAGAGAGAGAAAGAAAGAAGAAAAAGAGAAGGAGAGAAAGAGAGAGAAAGCGAGAGAGAGAGGGGGGGGAGACGACACTCCCGCGGGACCCTTACATCTCGGGAGCGTAATCTTGGGACTCGGGGCCGCGGGTTACGCCTCATTGTCGCCCTCAATGGCGCTCCATTTGGGAAATCTATCTGCAGCCGAGAGCCCACGTCTCTCCTTCTCTCCTCTTCCTCTTTCCCTTTTCGCTTTCTCCGTTCCTTCGCTCCCCTTCCTCCCTCTGCTCTTTCTTCTCGCCTCGCTTCCACTCTTCTTTCCTTCCATTTCTGCATTTCTTTCACCCCTATTCGTTTCCCCTTTTATCATCATTTCTCTCCTCATCATCGTCTCTCCTTTTTTTCTCTGTTTTCCTTCTCCTTTCCTTTTTTTTCGTACCTTGCACCTATCTCGCTCCCTCTTCCACTTCTCTCTTTTTTCTCTTTCTCTCGTTTCGTAATTTTCTCCCTCTTCCCTGGGCTCTGTCCCCCGCCTCCTCCTCTTACATTTCCTCTCTTTCCTTTTTACTCTCTTTCCTTTCTACTCTCCTCCCCTCTCTCCCTCTCTTTCTCCTTCTCCTTCTCCCTCTCTCCTCTTTCTTTCTCCTTCTCCCTCTCTCCTCTTTCTTTCTCCTTCTCCTTCTCCTTCTCCATCTCCTTCTCCATCTCCATCTCCTTTTTCTTCATCTTCATCTTCATCATCATCTTTTCCTCCTCCTCCTCCCTCCCTTCCCCCCCTCCCTCCCCCCCCAACTCTCGCATGGCAACCGGCCTCACACTACTTCTTTTGACTTTTTTTTTTCCTTTTCATTTTTATACGCTTTTTATTCGTGCGTCTAGAGTCCTTTCCTTTCACCTTTGTCTTGGATCTCCAGTCGTGCCTTTTAATGTCTTCTTTATTTTCCCCTTTCTTAAGCATCTCCTTTTACCTTTACTTAATCATTCTCCTCGTCTATTCCCCTCCTTTGACGCTGTTCTCTCTCTAATTCTTTGTGCTATTTCTCTGCTCATTCTTTTTTGTACTTCCAATCGCTTCCTTGCATTTTCAAGCTTTTTCTTTCTCTTTATTTTTCGTTTCCCTGTCCGTCCTTTTCGCTCCCTTCAAAAATATCCTTTATATCTACGAAAAATCTGATTCTCTCTATTCCGGTAAGGATGCCATTCAGTTCTCTTCCTTTCTCTTCTTTTCCTGTTGCTGTTCCATCTCTCCCAATCTATTTATCTATCTGTCCGTCTGTCTGTCCTTTAATCTTTTCACCTTCCTTTCTTTCTTTCTTCTTTCTCTCTCTCCAACTTCATCTAATTCCCCTTTGCCCTCCTCACTGGCCCTCTTCTCACCCTGCTCCTTCCCTCTTTCTCCCTTTCATCCCCCTCCCCCCCCCTTTCTTCGCAAATCTCGCCGCAGTCTCACTCAGATATTCATGGGAAATACATAAAATTCAAGATCCGCTCTCGACGTCGACTAGACATTTTACTTGGGACTTTTCCTTGTCGACAGGTGCTCCTTCCCCCTCACCTTCGTTATCACGTGCCGTCTAAGTCCCTCCGCTGAGACAGGTGCCCCTGCCCCGTTACCTTCGTTATCAGGTGCTAAGCTGAGGCAGGCGCCCTTGCCCCGTTACCTTCGTTATCAGGTGCTAAGCTGAGGCAGGTGCTCCCTCTCCTTCACGTTCGTCATCAGGCGTTATCTAAGTCTCTTCACTCGAACAGGTGTTCCCTCCCCTTCGTCATCAGGTGCATTCTGAATCCGCTAAGACAGGTGCTCTACCCGCTTGTCCGCTGGCTTTCGACCCCAAAAAGCTGTCGACTAATGCTAATCCCAAAGATCTCACGCCGTCGAGTTTTCCTCAAGAGGGAATTCATTAACTCCTCTCTCTCATTTTCTCTTTTTCCTTATTCTCTCCGTTTCTTTCCTATTTCTCTGTTTGCATCGTTGAACCTTGACCTGCCTGATGAATCTTTGAATCCAATGATTTGAACTGCACATCAAATAGGGCAAAAATCTGAAGCAACACAACTACAAACAAACAAACAAACAAATAAACAAACACACACATCTATTTGTACAACAATAAAACAAAATCGTCCTCCCCCCAAAAAAATAAATCCACACGAAGAACCCGCAAACAGTTACGAAAACGAGGAAGACACCAGAACCCAGAAGTAGCATCGAACATCGCAGACAAACGCGGAGCAGCGGATGATGAAGACACGGGAGGATCTTATGAAGGCGAGCGCAAGGCAGTCGACCCGAGACAAGAGCCTATTGACACGTATTCCGCCGAATGAATCCTGCCCCGGTATCAATTACGCCCTATCACATGACCTGCCGCGCCCTTTGTGCCGACGAGCTTCCAGGAGGCGACCAGAAGGGGCGAGAGTACACCTCCGTGGACAAAGACGCACACACACACACACAACACACACGTCTACTTGAGCTCACACGCAGACATGGCCACTAGTACAGATATCAACGAACAAACGAACAAATAAACAAGTATATATATATATATATATATATATATATATATATATATAATATATATATATATATATATATATATATATACACATATATATGTGTGTGTGTGTTTTTGTGTGTGTGTGTGTGTGTGTGTGTGTGTGTGTGTGTGTGTGTGTGTGTGTGTGTGTGTGTGTGTGTGTGTTGTGTGTGTTTATTTTTTAATAATATAAAACCAACAAAAACAGCATCGCACGACGCAAACACACGGGCGCGAGCAGAGCTAGGCCACGACCGCCCTCGCCCTCTGCCACCAGATCCAGCCTCACCTGCAGGGAGATGATCCAGGTGGGGAGCAGCTCAGAGAGGACGGAGGAAGAGATGGGGAGATTGTGACGAAGGATGGAGAAGGGATAAGATGAAAAAGGACGGGAGGGGAATAGATTAAAAAGGGAAGAAAGAGAGAAGGAGAAAGGAAGACAGACAGACAGACACACACACACACACACATGAGAGAGAGAGAGGAGAGGAGAGGAGAGGAAAGAGAGAAAGAAAGTATCATATTGAAAACGATATATAAATAATGGAGATAAAGTAATGATAAAGTAAGCTTTTATCACTGTCAACAGAGCAGTAATCCAATAAAAGCGATGACCATAAAAATAGCAATATAATTATATAAATTATATCAGTGACAATGGTGATAATAGAAATAGAAATAGAAATAGAAATAGAGAAAGGAAATCAAAATAATAACAACAATAACAATAACAACAACAACAACAATAGCAAAAACTAATTAACACTGACAATAATTAATGATAACTAAAAATAAAAGCCAAAATAATAATAGTAATGCATTGCTACACTCCCCACCCCCACCCCACCCCCACCCCCGCCCCCACCCCCCCCCCGTCCAGTCCCCACCAACAGCATCCGAGGCAGATGACATTACTGGACTGATCATTAGTCTAATCCCGTCGCGAATTTCACTGTAATTCATCATGTTTCAATTAGTTTCGAAACAGCCTTCAAACTATGAGGTCTGGGAGGGGGGGGGGTAGGAGAGAGGGAGGAGGGAGGGAGGTAGGGAGGGGGAGGAAGGGGAAGGGGGGAAGAGAGAGGGAGGGAGGGAGGGGGAGGGGGAGGAAGGAGAGGAAGGGGAAGGGGGGAGAGGGGGAGGGAGGGAGGGAGGGAGGGAGGGAGGGAGGGAGAGGGAGAGGGAGAGGGAGAGGGAGAGGGAGAGAGAGAGAGAGAGATGGTGGTATCATCTACCGTTGCTTCTTTTTCATTATTTTCCGTTACCTTTTGATGTTTTTTTATATCCTATTGCTTTTCTATGATCTTATCTTTGGGATGAAATTAATTCAATTTCACTGCACAAACTTTTTCACATGTTCCCTTCTTTTTCTCGAATCATGTTTGGTTCTTATCCCCCCCTCCCACTCCCCCTCCCTCCCTCTCTCTCTCTCTCTCTTCCTTTTCTTCCTCCCTTTTTTCTTTTCCTCCTCCCTTCTTGCTTTTCTTCTTCCCTTCTTTCTTTTCTTCTTCCCTTGTTTTCTTCCCTATCTTTCTTATCTTCCTTCCTCTGTTCTTCCCTTTCTAAACACAAAATCTGCCAACACTAAGCGCTGGATGGTGTTTTTACCTTTTTTTTTTTTATTCATACGGATATAGGTTCTGAGTGAACTCCGATATTCCTCCGTGCGGGGGGGGGGGGGGGGGGATGAGAGAAAAAAAGAGAGAAAATTCTGAGAAATATCGATTCTTTGCGGGTTTCTGACCTTGGGGATGAAAAAGTTTTCGCTAACGTCAATCAC
The DNA here is from genome assembly GCF_015228065.2 of Penaeus monodon. Lineage (NCBI taxonomy): Eukaryota > Metazoa > Arthropoda > Malacostraca > Decapoda > Penaeidae > Penaeus > Penaeus monodon. The sequence goes on along the minus strand of NC_051424.1, from coordinate 4,797,268 downwards.
AGATATTTTCCCAGGGGACAAAATGTCTCCTGGCATCATAACGGTATTTATCATTTTAACTAGCCGTTCTTATTCTGCTGTCTGTACCAGTATCAAGGAACATCACGCACACGTACACGTTCATAACGCATATAAAAAAAGGTTCAGCACAGATCATGACGTCATCCAAACACACACGCATGCACATGAACACACAACTCATTACCCTCTCTCTCTCTCTCTCTCTCTCTCTCTCTCTCTCTCTCCTCTCTCTCTCTCTCTCTCTCTCCCTCCCTCCCTCTCTCTCTTTCTCTTACGTACTCAAGAAAGAACCGTCGCCGGATGACGTCAAACCAAACTGATAACATATCACATACAATGCGATAGCCAATCTTTTACACCAAGAATTGCCTAAAAAAGATAGTACTCCACCTTCGATCAACAATGCTACGTATTGATTAGCCGTTGCCGTTCCAATAACTACAAATCGAAACCGAACAACACGACATGAAACTGTCTCCTCCTTGACACACACGATTCACATTAGTCTGTCTACTCCCTCTCTTTCTCTTTCTTTCTCTCTCTCTCTCTTTCTCTCTCTTTCTTTCTCTTTCTCTTTCTCTCTTTCTCTTTCTCTCTTTCTCTTTCTCTCTTTCCCTTTCTCTCTTTCCCTTTCTCTCTTTCCCTTTCTCTCTTTCCCTTTCTCTCTTTCTTTTCTCTCTTTCTGTGTGTGTGTGTGTGTGTGTGTGTGCGCGTGTGTGTGTGTGTGTGTGTGTGTGTGGTGTGTGTGTGTGTGTGTGTGTGGTGTGTGTGTGTGTGTGTGTGTGTGTGTGTGTGTGTGTGTGTGCGCGTGGGCTACAAAGAAACTGCCAGAATATGAACGGAATAAGAACGTAACGTTTCGAACTCGTCAAGCTTTCCTTATCAGACCTCGTAAAACCATTCCGGTTGTTCCTACGTCTGAGAAGGAACTGCTGACGTGTTCGAAACGTAACTTTCTTCTTCCGCTCGTATTTCGACAGTATCGTTTTATCCAGGAGTGCACGTTACTGTACCTGTGCTCACTGTGTGAATACATCTATGTTTGCGTGTGTGAGTGTGCTTAGGTATGTGCATATTTTTTTCCCTTTTTTTCGTTAACCAAATAGTTATTTTTCTCATTTCCTTTTCCGTATATATTTCTTTTAACTACACATTACTTTTTCTTTTTTTCCCCACATCATTCCTTTTCATTTATCCCCTTTTTTCATAAGCCACATGTCATATAAGTGCCATTAACTGTAAAATTTATATGAGGCCAAACTTTCGAAGAGCTATTGTACCGATAAAATAACACTTTAAAAAGGAAGAAAAAAAAACATGACATTACTAAGAGAAAAATATTAAGCGGTGACAACGAATAAAATAAATAAATAAATAAATAAATAAGATATAAAGCACACAAGTCAATAAATATCTAAATTTGTATTTCGCATCAGGCTTAAAAAAAAATTGAGGTATACGTTTCAATATACCTCAAAACAAAAATCCTCGGTGGAGTTTCAAGCGTCCTCTCCCACAAGACGTCATTCAAAATTCTCTCTCAAAAGTGGGGCAAATTAGTCTTTTTTTCAAGCCAATGTGTCATTAAGGATACTTAGAACACGCTCCTAACACCCTTGTTGATTCATGAGAGCAGCACAGCATCAACTCGTAAATTCTCTCTTGGCGTAAACTGATTACTAAATGAATATCAGAGAATTTCAGAAGTACAACATTCATAGTGAGTGAGTGTCTTAGACACAGCTTTTCCAAAAATAATAAATACTAATAAATAAAACTTTGTACTCGTAATTTCAAATACCTCCTTCCATAAAAATAATTCACTGAATGAGCGCCTTATACCTACGAACAGTCTTTGCAACACACTTTGCATGTTTCTTGAGGAATTTGTCCAATTTCCAGTTATCTATCTATTGATTCATCTAACTTCCTATTCGTTAATTCATCTAACTTCCTATTCGTTAATTCATCTAACTTCCTATTCGTTAATTCATCTAACTTTCAATTCATCAATTTCCTTTTCACTTATGGCGTTCATTTCTACTCCAGTTCCCGCCTGCCTCGTACTCACCATTCGTCGCGCGGGTCGGGCAAGGATCGGTGCACGGAGATCATGTCCGAGACGTACTGGTTGAAGGCGTTGTTCTTCCAGCCTTCGTCCACCTTCTTCTTGGTCTCGGGATCGAGGTCCTTCGGGAGCACCACGGGCTTGCCCATTTCTCCGGGGCCGTTGGGCTCCTGGGGAGGCAGGAGGACGCCTTGCTGGGGGTGTACCTGCTCGGGAGAAGGCGAGGGGAAAATGGGCTTAGTCAAGACGGATTTCCTGGTCCTTTGGGAACTCGCTCGAGAGGAGGGGCTGACGGAAAAATGAGATCATAGTAATAAAATGTTCATTTTATTTGCTCCTCTTAAAACTCAAAGGACTTGCAAAACTTCTAAGACGTAATAACAGGCTTAAAAGGTGGGTCTGCATACATCACAGGTCCAGGAAAGGGCCAGTGACCGCTGCAGGGAGCACGTGATCTGCCTTGCTCTGTGAAGCCAGGCTTTGAACAACGAACTTCCTTTCTACTCATTTTTAGGACGGACGCTCTTAATATTGGGATAAAAAATACAGGAAGGAGATGAAAAGGGAGAGGCAGACCAAGGCGGAACATTGGACAGGAATAAACAAGGGAGAGGGAGAGAGAGGGAGAGAGGGAGAGAGAGAGAGAGAGAGAGAGGAGGGGGGAGGGAGGGGGGAGGGAGGGAGAAGAGAGAGAGAGAGGGGAGAGGAGGAGGGGAGGAGGGAGGGAGAGAGAGGGAGGGAGGAAGAGAGAGAGGGGTGAGAGGAGAAAGAGGAGAGAAGAGAGAGAAAGGGAGAGAGAGAGAGAGGAGGGGGGGGAGGAAGGAGAGAGAGAGAGAGAGAGAGAGAGAGAGAGAGAGAGACGAGACAGAGAGAGAGAGAGAGAGAGGAGAGAGAGAGGAGGACGAGAGGAGGAGAGAGAGAGAGAGGAGAGAGAGAGAGGAGGAGGCGAGGAGAGAGGGAGGGGAGGAGAGAGAGAGAGGAAGGAGGAGAGAGAGGAAGAGGAGAGGAGAAGAGAGAGAGAGAGAGAGAGGGAGAGAGAAGAGAAGAGAGAGAGAGAGGGGAGAGGGAGAGGAGGAAGAGAGAGGGAGGAGAGAGAGAGGAGAGAAAGAGAGGGAGAAGAGAACAGAGAGAGAGAGAGAGAGAGAGAGAGATGAGAGAGAGAGAGAAGAAGACGAGAGAGAGAACAGAAGGGGAGAGAGAGAGAGAGGGAAGAGGGGGAAAGAGAAAAGATGAGAAGGAAAGGGGAGGAGAGAGAAGGAGAGAGAGGGAGAGAGAGAGAGGGGAGAGAGAGAAGAGAGAGAGAGGGGAGAGAGAAGGAAAGGGGAAGAAGGGGAGAGAGAGAGAGAGGGAGAGGGGAAAAGGGAGAAAGAGAGAGAGAGAGAGAGAGAGAGAACGAAACGGCCGCCCCTTCTGACCTCATGCGGCTCCTCCGTCCTGGTGTGCGTCTTGACCTCCGGCGGCGGCTGCGGCTGCTTCTCGGCGACGGCGGGCGCCCGCGGGTGCACGGGCGGCGGCGGCGGCGGCGGCTCCTTGACGGGGTCGTTGCGGACGAGCTTGTTCTGCTCGTGGCGCACGTGCACGGGGGGGCGGGCAGGCCAGGGCCCGTCGCCCTTGTCCCTTCTGGAGAGGGGGCCCAGGCTCAAGCAGCCACGGGCCGGAGCGCCACCACCAGCTTGAGCAGGACGCCGCGCCGCCGCACCAGCATCGTCTTGATGAATACCATCCCGCTGCAGGAGGAGATGGAGGAGGAAGAGGAAAGGAAGGGGAAAGGAAGGGGAAAGGGGGAGGGGAAGGGGGAAGGCGGAGGTCCGCTACGGCCGCGCCGCTCACTCTCGCTCTGGGACCTCCTTCTGGGACCTCCTTCCGGACGCTCGGGGAGGTCGTGGAGTCGTTCCGCCCGGGCACAGCGGAGGTCGTTCCCCTAAGCCGACAGACACGCTGCTGGTCGTCCCTCTCTCGGCTCTCTGGCGTCACCTACGACGCATCACTGCCACCTGCGGGAACAGACGGAAGGGGGTAAATAAGCGCCCCTTTCTGCTATCACTTTTCCTCGTTCTTTTTTTTATTCTATTTCCACTTTTTTCTCTAAATGTTTTCATTATCACAGTCTTCACGTTACAAAAGTAATCGAGAGCAAACAGACCAAAACATTTTAATTAAACTTCCGGTCGAGATGGAAAAGGAGTTAATTACAACACTCCGAATCTCATCAAAATTATTAAAAAAAAAAAAAAATGTGAGATACGTGTCCACCTACAAACTATTAATACCCTCCAATTGTACGCTGGTTTTACTTCTATCTACTAATCTATCTGCGTTCTCTTCTTTTTTCTTTTTTTTCCCCTTTCTCTCCTTTTCTGAGGCTTGTAATCAAAGAGAAAGGATACATAATTATGAAAATAGGCTACTGGTTCGCTTTGAAATTTCGAAACGGGAATAAGCGTACCAAAACAAAAACAAAAAATATAATAACACACAAACAAACAAAAATAAATCGAACAAGAAAAGTAAAAGTTTAAAGCGAGAAAACAATTATTTTTCCGAGTCAACACAAAATCTTTACGAAGCGCGAGACAAACAAAAATAAATAAACAGACACAAAATACTGCAAGAAGAGGCGGAAAGAAGAAGCGCACGATAAACATAAATAAGCAAAAATAGGGGAAGATGGAACAAGAAACGCAGAATAAACTCAAACAGGAAGGAGGAAGAGGAAGGAAGAAACGAAAAAATCGGGATAAACTGAAGTATAGAAGTAGGAAGGAACAAACAAGGGAAAGATTTTCTTCGACAACCACACGAAAAGATGAAAAATGTACGAACAAAAAGAAGAAGAAAATGAAGAAGAAGAAAAATTTGAGATCGCATGTTCGAAATGCGAAAACTTCAGACTCCTCCATTTTACTTCTTAAAATATGCGGTCTAATGTAAGCTTTACATCTATAAAGAAAAAGATTTTCTCCCGCATACGCACGCGGGCATACGAAATACACATGACGAATGAACATGTAAACAATGATGTAATGAGGAAGAATATGTTTTACATTTTGATGATGGGGAAGAAAGGGGCGAAACACGGGTAAAAGAGAGGGAGGGAGGGAGGGGGGAGGGAGGGAGGGAGGGAAAGGGGGAGGGAGGGGGGGAGGGGGGGAGAGGAGGGGTGGGAGAGGGGGAAAAGGGAGGGAGGGGAGGGAGGGAGGGAGAGAGGGGGGGGAGAGGGAGAGAGGGAGGGAGAGAGAGAGGGAGAGGGAGGGAGGGAGGGGGGGGGAGGAGGGAGGAGGGAGGGGAGGGAGGGAGAAGAGAGGAGAGAAAGAGGAGAGGGAGAGAGGAAAGAGGAGGAGAGAGGGGAGGAGAGAGAGAGAGAGAGAGAGAGAGAGAAGAGAAAACAGAATACTACACAGAGCGATGCGGAGGAAAAAGAGAGAGAGAGAGAGACGCGAAAACGATCGGAGGAACAATCAAATTACTTGAACAAAAAACGAAAAAAAGGGAATATTTCCCCAATAATAAACCTTTGGGAAAAAAAATCCCCATTCAAACGACCCCTTTCACCCCCCTTTACGCCCCTCCCCCCCACCCCGCCCCCCCCCCTTTTCACCGTCAATTTCCCCCTTTGATAACCCCTCGAAATGTAGGAAAGCAGCCAATAAACGAAGAAAAAGAACGTATATATCGATGCATTCGCAAAATTTTATTTCGGCTGTTTGCAGAATCCTTTTTTTTTGGGGGGGGGGGGGGGGGGGGTATTCATTTGCCACTGTTCGCAATTTGTTGCAATTCGTTCGTTCTCTTTATCCATCGCCTCTCTTTATTCACTTCTCTCTTTCTCTCTCTCTCATCTCCCTCTCCCTCTCTCTCTCTCTCTCTCTCTCTCTCTCTCTCTCTCTCTCTCTCTCTCTCTCTCTCTCTCTCTCCTCCTCTCCCTCTCCCTCTCCCTCTCCCTCTCCCTCTCCCTCTCCCTCTCTCTCACTCTCTTGTTTTTCTCTCTATTCTACAACTCCCTTATCCGTTATCAAATCAGTTTCTTTTACTTACTTTCTTTTCCATGTGTATTTCTTATCAAAATGATGCCTCTGTGTGTGTGTGTGTGTGTGTGTGTGTGTGTGTGTGTGTGTGTGTGTGTGTGTGTGTGTGTGTGTGTGTGTGTGTGTGTGTGTGTGTGTGTGTGTTGTCCTCCCTCCCTCCCTCCCACCCAACCACCTCCCACCCAACCATCCCCCACCACCCACCCACCCACCCCTCCCCCCTCCCTCACACCCTCCTCCCTCCCTCCCTCCTTCCCTCCCTCCCTCCCTCCTTCCCTCCCTCCCTCCCTCCTTCCCTCCCTCCCTCCTTCCCTCCCCCCTCCCTCCTTCCCTCCCTCCCTCCCCACTCTCTTTTATTTTGCAGGTCTCTGGCTAGAAGGAGCATGAAAGGATGGATCTAATTAATATGCTCATTTCGCATTGTCGAGGGAGAGAGGAGAGTCAGGATCCCGGGTTTTCCATTTACGCCGAAATTATTTAAAGCTCTTGATTCGGTAGAAAAGGATAAAGAGAAGAGGAGGAGAGGAGACGAGAAAGAGAGCAGTGAGGACCGACGGCCGAAAATGTGACAAGTAAATAAAAGCGAGACGGTCGCCATGAGAGAGGATGAACATGGGCCATGAGCTGCCCGTGGCGGACCCCGAGGGAAATCGGAGGAGGAGGGAGGGAGGGAGGAGGGTAGAGGGGAAAAAAGCGAGAGGAGGAGAAGGGAAAAAGATAATGAAGATGATGAGAGAGGGAGATGGAGACGAAGGGGGGTAGAGAGAGAGAGAGAGAGAGAGAGGAGAGGAGAGGAGAGGAGAGGGGAGAGGAGAGAGAGAGAGGGAGAAGGAGAGGGAGAGGGAGAGGGAGAGGGAGAGGGAGAGGGAGGAGAGAGAGGGTGGAGAATGAGAGAGAGAGAGAGAGAGAGAGAGAGAGAGAAAGAGAGAGAAGAAAAAGAAGAGAAAGAAGAGAGAGAAAGAGAAAGAAAGAAAAAAAGAGAAAAAAGAAAGAAAGAGAAAGAAAGATTGAAGGACAAAATAACTTCCGCGGACCGAGCCCAGCCCGAGATTCCTGAAGGTAATCTCCCAGGCAAGAGAAATACGCAACTCGGAGATAGGATCAACGAAGAAAATCCAAGCGCCTCGAGAACGAACGAACGAACGGCGCCGCGCCTGCATTGCTCCCTCACCCCGCGGAGCTTGGGAAGAAGAAACCGTATTAACAAGAATCTCATTCTCTTCTCCCTTTTCCCTTGAAACAATCATATCTTTTAAGAAAAACTGCTGAAACAACACAGCGATAAGCCTTGGCTGTTGACTTCCATTTGAGCTTCTTCCGCGGCAGGCAGCGAGTCACTTCCCGCCGTCCCATTAGCGCCCCGCCGGCGAGGGAAATCTCATTACGGCCGTGTACAATAACTTCACGGATAACAGGTGCACACTACGGGCGGACTGCGATGTACAGCGGCAAGCGGGGCTACTAACAGGAGGAGGAGGAGGAGGAGGAGGAGGAGGAGGAGGAGGAGGAGGAGAGAAGAGGAGGAGGAAGAGGAAGAGGGAGAGGAGGAGGAGGAGGAAGAGGAGGAGGAGGAAGAGGAGGAGCTGCTAAAAGGAGACGGGTTCGCTAATAGGGGCGGAGACTACTTCCATGGCGCGGGAAACCACTACCGAATACCACCTGAACCACACGCTTCTGTCCGCCACAAAGCCCCGAAGTGCCGACTCCTCGTCAACACCAGGATCCGCGGTAGACATGCCCACCGCGGCGAGAGAATGAACATCTCGGTGCCATTACGTCCCCTTCTCCCCGCCCCCTCCCTCCCTCCCTCCAGGAAAAAAGCGACTCCATGAATATATAATCACAGAGCTCGATTTGTGCCTATATGTGTATACACATTCGCCGGACTTAAAATATCGCAGAGTAAATATTTACCCGAGCTGGCGGCGGAAAGGGCGCCCGAGCCTGCGATCCAGAGAACAGCAGTATTTCATGTGTACCCTGGAATGCCCCAGGCGGCTCTCGGATTGAGAACAAGGGGGGAGGCTCAAGGGCGCGGGGCAGAGGGGGCGGGAAGGGTAAAAAAAAAATAGGAAAAAAATCCACTCTCTGAAATCCGTTTTCAAATATCTTCCTTTTCGAAATTATGTTCGTGAAGGCACTCGGGTAGCACGCTTTTCACCTTAAGATCATTAACTGACCCACACAGACAAGAGACAGACAAACACAAAGGCACAGACACAGACACACTCTCACACAGTCCAGATACATCACAACAACGCTCAAAACTGATACTGTCGCACGGGATACGAAGCCAAAATATAACGATAGGAACCGAGAAAGTTCATCGCAAAAGAGAGAGAGAGAGATAAAAAAAAAAAAATCAGACAACACAAATTGCACTGACAATAAAAAAAAACCACCACCTCCCCCATGCACAACAAAACCTCTCTCCCTCGGCCTGGGCGCAGAGCAACAACCTCGGCAGCAGACGCGTTGCTTAGGAAACCCCGACGAGAATCTCCTGACCTGACAGCTCGCGACCAGGGATCAAACATCATTCCATTAGGCAAGTTATGACGCGCCGGGTCTCGGCCACGTGGAAGGAGGGCCAAGGCCAGGGAACAGGAGGGAGAGGGAGGGGAACAGGAGGGAGAGGGAGGGGACAGGAGGGAGAGAGAGGGGAGCAAGAGAGACAGGGAGGGGAGCAGGAGGGGGAGAGAGGGAAGCAGGAGGGGAAGGGAGAGGGAAGAGGGAGGAAAGAGGGAAGGGAGGGAAGAAGGGGAAGGGAAGAGAGAGAGGAAGAGGGAGAGGAGAGAGCAGAGAGAGAGGAGGAGGAGAGAGAGAGAGAGAGAGAGAGAGAGAGAGAGAGAGAGAGAGAGAGAGAGAGAGAGAGAGAGAGAGAGAGAGAGAGAGAGAGAGCGCAGGCCACCCCGCATTCTTGTTCCGTTTTCCATCAATTCATTATCATTTTTATCAGCGACAAAGGGCAACGCAGGTCATTGCAACAGTAGTGTATTTTGACACAAAAGAAATCGTACAATACTCAGCATCGACGATAAAATAATATTTTCAGCTTTTGTATTGCAACGTTCGGCCTTTATAAGGTTTGAATTAAAAAGTGAAATTTGATGGAACAGTTGTAATAAAACGTGAAATTGGACATGCAGGTGATGGGCTAAATTTACCGAAAATTGAATTAACATTCAATTCGAAAATTCTACATCATATAGAATTAATTTGTTTACAGCGAGCACTTCATTATAAAGACAAAATCACATATATATCATACACATATACCCATCTGAGAGAGAAGAGAGAGAGAGAGAGAGAGAGAGAGAGAGAGAGAGAGAGAGAGAGAGAGAGAGAGAGAGAAAGAGAGAGAGAGAAGAGACGAGAGGAAAGAGAGAGAGAGAGAGCGAAGAGAGAGAGAGAGAGAGAGAGAGGGAAGAGAGAGAGAGAGCGAAGTAGAGCGAGCGCCGTGTATCAGAATAATTCCTTAATCAGCCCTAATGCCCACAGCAAGCGCGTTCCTTCGAGCCCTTAGAAAATGGACTCGATCCCTGCGTTTCGTTTCTCTTTGGTGCCCAGTCGGCCCTGTCGGCGGCCACTCCCGACGCGCGGCGGTCAGGGGCGCCGTCGGGACCTGGGCGCCGCGCTGAGCCAAAACGCGATGATCAATTCGCTGTTGCAATCTCCCGAACGCAATCGCCGATCGCCAGCTTCGGTCGAGGATGAATTTAATTAAAAACTGATGCCACATTTGATGCAAAAATTGCGGTCTCTTGGGGGATGGGGGGTGGGAGGAGGGGAGAGGGAAAAGGGTGAAGAGAGGGCACGAAGAAGGAGACGGAAGGAAGGGAAGGAAGAAGAGAGACATGAACGCAGGAAGAAAGAGAGAGAGGATACATGAGGAAGAAAGGATGAGAGATAGGAGAGGAGGAGGGGAGAAAGAGAGAGAGAGAGAGAGAGAGAAGAAGAGGAGAGGAGAAGGAGAGAGAAAGAGAGAGAGAGAAAGAGAGAGAGAGAAAGAGAGAGAGAGAAAGAAAGAGAAAGAAGAGAGAGAGTAGAGAGAGAAAGAGAGAGGGGGGGCAGGGAGAGACAGGGAGGGAGGGGGAGGGAGGGAGTAAGGAAGGGAGGGAGGAAAGGAGGGAGAGAGGGAGGGCAGGGGAGAGTATCAACAGATGCCTGTCCGGTAATCCCGTGCGGGGAAATTTTAAATATCACAGCGACGAGTGAATCACGCCTGATTAATGCTAATTAACATCAATTTTGCACTCCAGCTCATACGTCAGGGATACGTGGGTCACAGATACATACACATAAACATACACATAAAGATACACCCCCCCCCGACACACACACACACTTACACCCCCCCACACACACACTTACCCCCCCCCCCCACACACACACACTTATACATACACACACTCAAATACATAAATAGAAAATAAAAAGCGTGGTCACCTCCCCTTTCAAAACTCCCCCCCCCCCCACCCACCCACCCTCTCAACGCCTATAACGTAACGCTAATCTCTTAAATTTAATTACAACATGGATTTTTTTCAATCGTCATGTGGCAGCAGTGAGGAAGCATTACACTAAGGATTATGTTGGGGGGAGGGGGTAAAGAGGGGAGGGGGGGGAGTGGGGATTAGTAGCTGGTAAAACAATTTCCGATTCTTCGGGATACTCATAATAGCTATGTTGATGTTAATAGTAGTGGCCGAAAAAAAATATAATTAATAATGGTAATAATAATGATGAATTAGTAGTGGTGGTGGTGGTCGTGGTGGTAATGGTGATGGTGATGGTGATGGTGATGGTGATGGTGATGGTGACGGTGACGGTGACGATGATGACATATGATGATGATGGTGATGATGATAATAGCAACAATAATATTGATCGTTATCATTATCAATATATTAAAAACCATCATTATCATTATCATTGTCATCAGTTTTATTTTTTAAATCTTTCTACAACTATTTTACCACAATCATTATCATTAGTATTATAGTTATACTCATTATCATTATAACTATAATCTGACAGTCGGATACTACAGACTGAAAATCCTGCGGGAGTGTCGCTTGCCATCATTCTTTACGAAGAGAGGAGAGGAAAGGAGAAGAGGAAAGGAGAAGAGGAAGAGGGAAGAGAGAAGAGGGAAGAGAGAAGAGGAAAGAGAGAAGAGGGAAGGGAGAAGAGGGAAGGGAGAAGAGGGAAAAGGAGACAAGGAGAGGGAGAGAGGGTTTTAATCACAACAATATCAGCCGTGCATGGCGTTGCAAATGGTGCCAAGACAAGCTATTTCCATAACCATCACACTGGCTGCCTTAGACGTGCTCATCGGCCTTCCTGGCGAGGGATATGGGGGAAGGAGGAGAAGGACGAGGAGGAGGGGAGAGGAGGAGGAGGAGGAGGAGGAGGAGGAGGAGGAGGAGGAGGAGGAGGAGGAGGAGGAGGAGGAGGGGAGGAGGAGGAGGAGGAGGAGGAGGAGGAGGAGGAGGAGGAGGAGGAGGGGAAGGGGAAGGGGAAGGGGAAGGGGGAGGGGAAGGGGAGGAGGAGGTCCTTTAACGTCCCGGGAATCCTTTAGGACTTCTTGGAGGATGAAACTCGAAGGAGGCGGAAGGAGACGACTAGGGAGGAGGGGGAGGGGGACTTCACGGCGAGTCAAGAGGAGGGACAGGGAGCGAGGCGGGAGTGGTGAGGAGTGAGGAGGGAGTGAGAAGGGAAAGGGGATAAGAGGAGAAAGTGAAGTAAGAGAGAAGCAGTAAAACACGAGGACACGATGAGGGGGGGATTACGAAGGGGCGGTGGTAGGAACTGCCGAGGCCGCCGCGGCAAAGTCAAAGTAAGGCTTTGAACCGAGAGAACTGAGACTGGGTTGAGGCCGGAACAGGTGACGCCACCGGCAAGGGGGGAGAGAGCGTGAAGAGGACCCGGGGCGTCTGGAGGAGGAAGACGAACCCGGAGGACACGAATTCAATCATGGCGCGCGCACACACACACACACACACACACACACACACACACACACACACACACACACACACACACACACACACACACACACACACACACACACGCACACACACACACATGGGGGAAGGGCAAGAAATGCCCCACAGCCTCTCATCCCATGAACCAATGATGCCCTCCGCCTACCGTGCCCCTCACCCCTCCCCCCGGACTAACTTCTGTAGCCTCCCGTCGCTAATTACACCCTGACTAGAAATCACCCTCAGCGTTCCAAATCCCCGAAATGCCCCGTGCTTTACACTCCGATTTTTCCCCGTAATTAAGCTCTTAATCCTAGGCTGTAATTAACCCGTCTCGCGCGTATAATCACATTATGATTTCACGAAACGCGGCCGAATTCTGGAACGCGCGCTGGCAACACTCCCGCGTCGGTACGGGACTTAAATAATTAACACCGAACGATCATTGCCTATCAAAATTCGACCTTTGAAGCGCGAAACCTTAAGGGGTAATAGATATCACTCTAAACATCGGCTCGGAGGCTTAAAGCGAGGAGATGGAGACACGTGGCACTCGGATTTTTTTTCTTCTGGTCTATTGGAAGTCTGTTACCTGTGGGAAATCTATTACCAATGGGATTTTCGTTACCTGGGGGAAATCTATTACCAATGGGATTTTCGTTACCTGTGGGAAATTTGTTACCTAAGAGACATCTATTGCTCTCGGAATCTGTCACCTATGAGGAATCAGTTACCCAAGGGAAATTTGGTACCTAATGATGAATCTGGTACCTTATTTTTCCGTGAGCGAAACAAATAATTCAAAAATATCAATCAGTTTCACAGAAATCTAGTGAATCTGCTTAAGAAAGAAAGAAAGAAAGAAAGAAAAGGAAGAAAGAAAGAAAAAATAAGCGAAGAAAAAAAAGGCTAAAATACCTACAATTGAAAAATAACAAAAAACAAGGTAAGACTCTTAATGAACACGTGAACCCACAATCAGTAAAGCAGATAAACGGCAGAGAAAAACAGTCCCTTCTCTCGCCGACAGCTAGCAATGCGAAAATACGAAACTCATCAAAGGGCAACACCGCAGTGCACGTGTACGATAATACAATCATTTATTCATGATAGAATGACGCGGAGGTCAAACTCCCTAACGTGTCGAAGTTCGACTTGTTCCAAGGCTCTGTGTTGCGCTCAAGTTGGGGGAACTTCTTTTGCTGATCCTCATTGTCGGAGGCGCAAGACTTAATAAAATAGCTGTTCAAGGTAGAATGCACACCTACGAACACATGCATACACTTGCAATCTTACACACCCACAACCATAGCAAATACAAACAGACAGACAGACACAAACCCAAAGCATCAAATCAACACACCCTT
>NC_051424.1:4773797-4778797 GCF_015228065.2 Penaeus monodon | reverse complement strand
ATTCAGAAAAAAAAAACAGAAGAACAGAAGTCTACGAAAAAAACAAACACCCGAGACATGAACACGGTTCTCTCCAAAGAACAACGACATGTTTGTGATGTGGCACTGCTAACGCTGCTTCCGGTCGCCATGATGCCAACAAAGATAAAATGTTCGGGTGCTCGTCTCGACGCCGGCTTTGGCCTAACCTAGATATCCTGTTTGTTATTGTTATTACGTTTTTTTTTCTTTATCAACGTAAGCTATTGAGACGACAATGACGCAGATCGACAGGGATTTCAGAGTGTATAACGCACCTGTCATTCATTTAGATTTTAAAATGTTTATATGAAGTGCTCATATTTCACAGCAGTGGAAAAACAATAATAACAATAATATAAAATGTTTTGGGATATTCCTTCTATCGTGGCATTACATCAAATAATAATAAAAATTATATAATCCTTTTTAGAATTCATTACTCTCATTCTTCTAAGCATGAATACTATCCTTGTAATATAATGGAATAAAAGTAAAATAAAAATGGTGAAAAACACACAGCGCTACAGTTTGATTACATATATTTATTTAACTATACACTCACTGCCTTTCCTGACTATCGGTACATTAGCAATCAATCGACAAATCACTGGTCAAAATTTCATCAGGTGACATAACACAGTAAAAATACACAACTTTTGATTCAATTTGTATCATAAATTGTCGAATATAGTTTTTTTTTTGGGGGGAGGGGGGTCCACTCTCTTCTCTCTTCTCCCTCCCTCCCCCTTTACTTATGTCAATCAATCTCTCTGTATATTCCGTATTTCCTCTTTCCCTCTCTCTATTCCCTCTCCTTCTCTCCCTCGACCCAGGGAAGAAAGTCCCTAGAACGGGGTGTGATGGCTGCCAGTATATTGGATGTGTTCTCGACTGACGCAAAATTTCAAGGGATATTACCCGAGGTGCTTCGTAAAGGGAGGATAGCGGGGAGGGAGGGAGGGAGGGAGGGATAGGGGGAGGGGAGGAAGAAGAGAAACAGGAGGAAGGAGATGGAGGAATGCAGGGGGAGAGGGGAGGAGTAGGCGGAGGATGAACATGAGGAGAGGGAAGAGGAAGGTGGAGAGGGAGGAGAGCGGGAAAGGGAGGGAGGAGGAGGAAGGACAGTGGGGAAGGGGAGAAGAAGAAGGAGGAGGAGGAAGAGGAAGAGGAGGAAAGACGGGGTAGGGGCGGGGTTAGTATGGCAAGGGGAAGGGGCGGGGTTAGTATGGCAAGGGGAAGGGGAAGGGACGTATTACGACCGCCTAGGGCAAGGCAGTCAGGAGGGGAGAGAGTGCGAAGGGGAGTTTGATTTTCACAATATAGAGACGGATCCAGAGGGGTATGGGAGAAAGAGCATGTGATAAGGATATTGCCAGCAGGGGCAGTGAGGGCAAGGAACAGAGGGGGCAGGCGACGGGCAAAGGGGGGGGGGACGGACGGACGGGGCAGCATGTTCTGATAACTTTTGATCGAATCCCCTAAGGCGTTACAGAGGGAACAGAAACCTTCACCCATTCCGGTGATGCTCTCTTCCTAAGCGAGAGAGAGAGAGAGAGAGAGAGAGAGAGAGAGAGAGAGAGAGAGAGAGAGAGAGAGAGAGAGAGAGAGAGAGAGAGAGAGAGAGAGAGAGAGAGAGAGAGAGAGGAGAGAGAGAGAGAGAGAGAGAGAGAGAGAGTGTGTGTGTGTGTGTGTGTGTGTGTGTGTGTGTGTGTGTGTGTGTGTGTGTGCGCGAGAGAGAGTGAGAGAGTGTGAGAGAGAGAAGAGAAAGTGAGAGAGAGAGAGAGAGAGAAAGAAAGAGAGAGAGAGAGAGAGAGAGACGAGAGATGGAAAAAGAGAGAGACGAGAGATGGAAACAGAGAGAGGCGAAGGATGGAGAAAGGGAACGAGAGGGAGGCAGAGAGAAACAAAAGGGGAGGAGAGAGGAAGAGACGAGACAAGAGAGGAATTAAAAGAAATGCAGAAAATCCTTTCGTAACTGGTGGATATCATAAGGTCTCCCTTTTATTTCAAGAGCTATTATCCAAAATTCAAAATGGTAAAGAATCACATCAAAAACCTATCATTGCAAAAACTACTTCTTTGACTGAAAATAATGACAATTATATATCGAATAAAACGGTTCTCGTGGATTTAAACGCCATTTTCATTCATGGGATATCCAGCACGCAAATTAACTTTCAAATCATCATTTCCAGAATTACAGTTACTGATAACTACGCACGCACATTCATACACATATATACGTATACAGGGAGTGAGCGAGAGGGGGAGGGAGGGAGGGAGGGAGGGAGGGAGGGAGGAGAGAGGGAGGGAGAGGGAGAGGGAGAGGGAGAGGGAGAGGGAGAGGGAGAGGGAGAGAGGGAGAGTGAGAGTGAGAGTGAGAGTGAGAGTGAGAGTGAGAGAGAGAGAGAGAGAGAGAGAGAGAGAGAGAGAGAGAGAGAGAGGGGGGGGGGGGGGAGAGGAGAGGGAGAGAGGGAGAAAGTTAGGGAAGGAGGGAGGGAGAGAGGGAGAAAGTTAGGGAAGGAAGGAGGGAGAGAAACAGAAAGAGAACCAGAAAGAGAACCAGAAACAAGAACAGAAAAAAAGAGAAACAGAAAGAGAGAGAGAGAGAGAGAGAGAGAGAGATAGCACAACCGCTCCCGCCTTTGGTTTGGAATCAAACGATCCCTGGAAATTAATATTTTCGCTGTCACACAACTAGCTTTGGCTCCCATTCAATTACTGAGACTGTGATGAAATCCTGTGCAATCCAATGAACAAAAAGGGAAATCAAAAAGGAATGTTCGCCGCTGACAACCCTCGGCCCCGAACACACGAGAGGACAAACTCGGCCGCAGCGAAAAAGGCCGAAGAGAAAAGAGGGTGGAGGAGGCACGGGGAAGAGAGGGAGACGAAGAAGAGGAAGGAGGAGGAGGAGGAGGAGGCACGGGGAAGAGAGGGAGACGAAGAAGAGGAAGGAGGAGGAGGAGGAGGAGGAGGAGGAGGGAGGAGGAGGAGGAGGCACGAGGAAGAGGGAGAGACGAAGAAGAGGAAGGAGGAGGAGGAGAAGGAGTAGGAGTAGGAGGAGGAGGTGGAGGGGAGGAGGAGGAGGAGGAGGAGGAGGAGGAGGAGGAGGAGGAGGAGGAGGAGGAGGAGGAGGAGAGGAGGAGGAGGAGGAGGAGGAGGCACGGGGAAGAGAGGGAGACGAAGAAGAGGAAGGAGGAGGAGGAGGAAGGGAAAGGAGCAACGGGAAGAAGAGGAGGAAGAGGAGGAAGAGAAAAAAGAGGATGAAGAATGGAAAAGAGGAAGGAGGAGAAAGATGAGGCATAAAGAAGAGGGAACACAAAGACAAGGAGAAGGGGAAGAGGGGAAAAGGAAGAATAAAAGAGAAAGGAAAATCGAGAAGAAAAGTTGGGGAGAGCGAGAATGGAGGAAGGAAACAAAAATCGGATAAGAGAAGCGAGGAAAATAACTCTGAAGAAAAAGAAGAGATTAACGAATCTGGGGGTAAAAAGAGATGGAAAAAAAAAACGGGAAATAAAAGACACAAATAAAGGAGAAGAGGCTGAGAAGGAACAGAAGATTAAAAGAAAAAGGATGGGCGCGATGGGAGATGAGGGAATGAATAAAAGAGGAACAAAGGAAGAAGAAAAAAAGAAAAAACACACAAAAAAAACAGTAGTTCATTCGTGTGATTGGAAGGACGAAAAAATGGGACACCAATCTCCCAATGCGTTAATTTTCCCCAGGAAATTACGAAAACAGGACGATAGAACGAAAAAAGATTTGTAAAAAGAAATAATGTAATAGGTACTGACTGGCCTCTACATATCAAAATTAAATAATCGGTAATATAAACAACCTAATATTTAAATATAAATGTAATGGAGTAAACAAGAAACATAGAAAGTCAAAAAGGAAAAAAACGTTTATCCTTCGCCTTCAATCTAGAGAAAATGAGTCCGAACAAGAGAAAATTGGCTCTTACGCAACTAGCACATAAAAAAAACTAACAAAAACGTACAGTAATTTCACCATAACAGAGCAAAGTCCAGATATTAAAAAAAAAAAAAAAAAAAAAAAAAAAAAAAAAAAAAAAAAAAAAAAAAACACACACAAAAGGAAAAAAGAAAAGAAAAGAAAAAAAAACTTGATCACGGACCCCAGAGTAACATAATTCCTCACCGTATACCTTCCCCCTATTCCCTATTCGACCCCCTGACCCTCCCCCCCCCTTAACACGCCTGACCCCTCGCCCCCCACCACCCCCTCCCATTCCCTACAGCCGGGGTTATTAGCACTAAGAACAGCCCCCGCGTCCAGCGCCGTCTATTGATCCTAAACTACTAATTGGAGGCTCATTCCTGGGGATGTTATTAGCTGCTGCACCTCCCCCTCCCCCCTCCCCCTCCCCCTCCCCCCCCAGCCTCCCGGATGTCCTGCTTCCCTGGAGTAGTCCTGCTGCTTACCCCCCCCTCCCCCCTCCCCCCTTCCTCCCCAATGACCCCTGACAGCGGCTGGTGGACTCTGGTTGTCTTCGTATCTCGCCTTCTCCATCTCTCCCTCTCTCTCTCTCTCTCTCTCTCTCTCTCTCTCTCTCTCTCTCTCTCTCTCTCTCTCACTCTCCCACTCTCTCACACTCTCTCACTCTCTCTCACACCTCTCTCCATCTCCCTCTCTCTCTCCATCTCCCTCTCTCTCTCCATCTCCCTCTCTCTCTCCATCTCCCTCTCTCTCTCCATCTCCCTCTCTCCCTCTCTCTCTCCCCCTCCCCCCTCCCCCCCTCTCCCTCCCTCTCACGTCAACAAGAACTTCGCCTAATCTTTCTTCCTCACCATCGTCGTCATCGTCTTTGCTGAGCAAGGCATCACCGCCATCCTCGTCTGTCTCCCCTCTTCTCCCCATTATCTCATTCTCGATGTAATTCCCCCTCTCTCTCTCCTCGCGAGAGCACAGGCTGGCACCTGCGACATGGCCCTTTTATCTAAGCAATTACACAC
>NC_051424.1:4758797-4768797 GCF_015228065.2 Penaeus monodon | reverse complement strand
AATATATATTTGCACACCACAAATTTTAAAACTTTAAAATGTCTCTTAAAAACCATCAATTTTGTTTCTTTCTCAACCTCTCCCTTTTCTCCACTTCCTCGTCTCCCTCGACCGCCCTGCCCCGCTCCCCAGCCCCGCGTCCCTCCCTACCCCGCCCGTACCCCGCCCCCACCCCGCCCACCCAGGGAGCTCCTCCGTCAGGATGTGCGTCCCGGCGTCAGGAATTCCGAGGCTCCAGGCGGTGATGTCAGGAGTTTGGACAAGGAACCCGGGCCAAGTTGCGGCGCTTTCGGGGGGGCCTCTCCCCCGAAAACTTACCCCCAAAAATAACAGCGGGCCCGGGGGAAGTTACCCCCAAATAGGCCTTCATTAATTACCTAACTTTGACAGCCGATGTCTCCCATGGATAAGGGGAAGAAGGGGAGGAGCAGGGGGGGGGGAGAAGGGGAGGGGCAAGGGGAGGGGAATAGCGTGGTGGAGGGGTATGGGGGGAGGTTCTGAGAGGGGGAAGGAAAGGAGAGGGAAAGGAGTGGGACGTGGGAGAGCGGGAGGTGGGGGCTTCGGGGCCGAGGTAGGGCTTATGGGGGGGGGGGAGGGGGAGGCAGCGGAAGGAGGAGAGCAATCCTCTCAACATTAGCGAGCGGGAGTCGTCGGTGGGCCTAAATGGGCTTTGCCCAAAAGGGCGCGACATGGGGGGGGGCGAAGGACCCCGCTTTTCCCCCACGATCTTTCTCGGCAAAAACGCGGCCATTCTACGGCAGGGACGCCGGGCAACGCGAAGATAACGATCTTGGGGAGAAATTCCCGCCCGGGCAGATAACTCGCCCGGGCGAAGGGGCCCCAGCCCCCTTCCCGAGCCCCAAAAGGAAAAACAAGACCCTGATTTTTAGGGTTTCCAGTCCCAACCAGGGGAAAGGTCACCCCGTTTCTAGTTTTCCTTTCCCTTTCTGTTTGTCCCGTCGTCATCCAAATCGTGGCCTTTTAATACGGCGATAAAATGTCGGCGACATTTAAGAAACTGCTAACATTTTTTTGCTTTCCCGATCTTACATAATGTGGTATTAAAAAGGGTCCCCTTTTTAATGTGCCCACCCCCACGCAAAAATTTTCAACCAGGAGGGAAAAAAGAATTTCCCGTCTCGCATCCGGTATGACAAGCGGCCAGTTGTCACACCGCCGCCCTAGAAATTCACAGAAAACAAAATACAAAAAATAAAAATAAAAAGTTATCCCCTTTCACTCGTTCCATTTCAGTTTTATATCTAACTAAAATACATGTTTATATGTGCACGAGGATAATAAAATAGTCAAACGACGGGGGGAACGGTTTTTAAAAATTTCACACTTTTCATCGAAGTTTTTGAATTTTTACATTTAAATTTTATTAAAAAAAAAAAATAAATAATAAAAATAAAATAAAAAAAAAACTAAAAAAAAGCCCGCATGAAGATTGACTGCGCCCTATAAATCAAAACAAATATAACCCAAACATACATACCCCACGAAAACAACACATGACTTGCGAATTTTCCTCAATCGCATTTGAATATATTGCTTTTCTCAAACTTTTGGAGTCATAAACCATGAAATACGAATCACAGCCGAGGCCATCAACATCAAATGCGTTATTAAAGCATGAATTATGAACCACACTTACAAGCAATTGACTTTCCATAACATTTCACTTCCCACGAAAAACAACATACCGGGACAGTTTTACTTTCGTATCATTATGAACATCAAAATAATCACCATTATCACAATCACAATCCTCATTACCTTTACCATCCGCAATAGAACAGTCCTCATCGCCATTATAACCACCATTTTCACGACCAAATAATCGTTTATACAATTAGACACATTACGCCTCCCACCCGTCGTGACGTATTTTCAGGCCAACAGAGAGAACGGGGAGAGGACGCGTCTCACTCCCCCCCCCCTTTCTGTAGGTTTCCGTTCGTAAGGATTATTTTTTTTTTTTACTTTTTGTCCAAGAACGAAATCTTTACGAGTCTCACATTATACCTTAAAGCAAGGTTTTCGTTCATAAGATTTTTTTTTTCTCTCGTCCTTTGTTCGGTCCTGACCGAGAAAAAAAAAAAACGGATGAGTTTAAGAATTAAATAAGGATGTTCTTAAGGATAGAATACGGTTACATCTGTGGACGAAAAAACAAACAAATTGAAAACAAAATGAGCATACAATTTAAAACAAATTATATATCATTTAGGAGCGATATAAGAGATATATTTTAGAACTCAATAAATATACAATATACAAATGAGGATGAACCAAATATATTATGAACGAAATAAGGATAAGATTAAATTCTAGAAAAGTCAAACATTTAAGGACGAAAAAAGAACTCAAAAAGAAACGTTTATGAGAGACACAAATACACGTTTATGGGCGAAATAAAATAAATTTAGAACGTTATATAGTACGAAGGTAGTAGCATTCAACTTGAACCTTTCATAACTATTATTATATCTTAAACTCAAAGACACAGACAGGGACCTTCGGGGAATTAGTATTCAGCGTAACTAAATACAAATTGTAAGCATTGCAAGTGCAACATCTTCAACCTGACATGAACGAGAAGCAAAACAGTGCTTATATATGCAAAACACTTGTGTAGTAAAAACGTCAACGGGAGAACCAAAATCGCTAGGTCTCGGTCTCTCTCTTTCTCTCTCTCTCTCTCTCTCTCTCTCTCTCTCTCTCTCTCTCTCTCTCTCTCTCTTCCTTCCTCTCTCCCTTCCTCCCTCTCTCCCTCCTCCCTCCCTCTCCTCTCCTCCTCTCCCTCCCTCCTCCCTCCTCTCTCTCTCTCTCTCTCTCTCTCTCTCTCTCTCTCCCTCCCTCCCTCCCTCTCTTTCTCTCTCTGCGTTCGATCAAACGTAAAAATAATTGTTTCCAATAAATGTAACGTGAAATACATCATCAAATGGACATTTGTCACAGTGGGGCCACCATAGCGAGAGATTCTGCAACATTTTTGAAATACTGTATTCTCTTTTTTTTTGGGGGGGAGGGGGGAGGAGAAAATAAAATAAAACGAATAAACAAGAACAAAACAAGTACGCCATTGCGATATCTCCCATCAATATTTACAACAAGCAAACAGGCCCGCACGCTGACGTTCGCTGGCACACACACACAGCCTACAGATGTTGAAAATAAATGGGCAGATCGCACTTGCACCTGACGAGAACATGAAGCCAAAAGGGGTTAAAATTACATTTTCAAGAATCCCTCCCCCCTCTCCCCTCCCTCCCTTGGCCCCCCTCCCCCATCCTTCTTCCCACGCCCGCCGTCATGAAACGCCAAACACAAACTGCATTATTGCGGTTGCAACTCCTGCCGGGGGAGTTGAGACGAGCTGCTGGGGGGGGGGAGGTGGGGGAGGGGTTAGAAAGAGGTAAGGGGGGGATAAAGAGAGGTAAGAGAGGGGGGTGAGTGCTGAAGAGTGACATTGGGGGGGGGGGGGTGCTAGTAGAGAACGGAGGCAGGGTACACTGTGGGGTGGGGAAGGGGGGGGGGCAGGATGCTTAGAGGGCGATATGAGGGGAGGCAGTGTGCTGAGAGAGTAGGGGGAGGGGCATACAGAAGTAAAGGAGATGGCAAGCTGCTGGAGGGAAGAGGGGGGGGAGGGAGGCCAGAGGGGGCGAACCGGGGAATGGTAAAGGGATAGGAGGTGGGAGAAGAGGAGGAGGAAGAGGAGGAGGACGGGAGGTGGAGGTGGAGGAGGACGGGGGGTGGAGGAGGTGGAGGAGGACGGGAGGGTGGAGGAGGAGGAGGACGGGGGTGGAGGAGGAGGAGGACGGGAGGGGGAGGAGGGGAGGTGGAGGAGGGGGAGGACGGGAAGGGGAGGAGGGGGCAGCAGGAAGTGAAGGTGTTTGGAAATTCTCGGATCAGTGAGCGTGGAAGCGATCTGTTGGCGAATGTGTCATTTCTCGGGTTTGGAGATTTGGCCTGAGTCTCGTGGAAGGCAAGGGAGGAGAGGAGAGGGGAGAGAGGAGAGGGGAGGAGAGGAGAAGGGAGGGGAGGAGAGGGGAGGAGAGGAGAAGAGAGGAGAGGAGAGGAAAAGAGAGGAGGGGAGGAAGGAAGGGGGATGGGAAACGGAGGGAAAAGTGAGGAGAGAGTGAAGGGCAGAAGGGAGAGTGAAGGGCAGAAGGGAGAGTGAAGGGCAGAAGGGAGAGAGTGAAGGGCAGAAGGGAGAGTGA
Organism: Penaeus monodon; assembly: GCF_015228065.2. Classification (NCBI taxonomy): domain Eukaryota; kingdom Metazoa; phylum Arthropoda; class Malacostraca; order Decapoda; family Penaeidae; genus Penaeus; species Penaeus monodon. The sequence goes on along the minus strand of NC_051424.1, from coordinate 4,764,571 downwards.
AGGGCAGAAGAGAGAGTGAAGGGCAGAAGGGAGAAAGCCTGAAGGGAAGGACAGGGGGAAGAGGAAAATCAAAGAACGAAGAATGTGAATAAAAACCTAGAAGATAAGGTAGCACGACGGGGACAGAAAACAGCGGAGGAATTTTAAAAGAAAACGGATGAAAGAACGCTTGGAAAGGGAAAAGAAAAATAGACAAAGTGGACGGGAGAACCGAAAAGCAAAAGTAAAAATGAAAAACAAGGAAAAAAAAAGGGAACGCAGAAAACAGAAAGAGGGAGACGCAGAAACAGAAGAACAAACGGAAGACGACGAAGCATAGAAGGAGACATAAAAAGTGTCAGGCCATTTCCTGATACACATCGCTGACAAGTCGAGAGATGAATGGAAGGGGGAGGAGGGACGAAGAGGGAGAAAGAAGGAACAGACGATGACAGAAGAGGGAAGCGGGAAAGACCTGGGGGAAAGCTGGGATAAGGCGAAAAACTGGAATAGGGGGACGGTGAAAAAAGTGTGGGGGAATAAAGAAAAGGAATAAAGCACCAGAAAAAGGGAAGAGGGGTGACACGAGGTAGCAACAGAGGACCGGAAAGATGACGACAGAATGGAAAATCTGAGAAGAGGAAAAAAGAAACGAGATCGGAGCTTTAATAAAGAGAGCGAGAGAGAGAGAGAAAAAAGAAGGAACGAGATGACACCGAGGCAAGGAAAGAGAGAGAGAAAATTCCAGAGGAAACACGGAGCCATGGTAAAAACTCCCGACCACCACACACAAGTACGACCATTCTGTCCCCGCCTGTACTACTACGAGGACGACCTCCCGGCTCGAAATCCCGTGTTAGCAAGCCCGCATGATCCTCAGGCGGCGTCGTTCTCAACTGGATCTCGAGGCAAGATGCATGAGCTGAATGTAAAGTGCATCTGGTGATACGCATGCAATATCTGGGAGCGGAGAGGACGGGGTGCGAGGAAAGACAAACAGGTGGACAGACAGACTTTGATTGAGAGAGAGAGAGAGAGAGAGAGAGAGAGAGAGAGAGAGAGAGAGAGAGAGAGAGAGAGAAGAGAGAGAGAGAGGAGAAGAGAGAGAGAGAGGAGAAAGAGAGAGAGAGAGGAGAGAGAGAGAGAGAGAGAGAGAGAGAGAGAGAGAGAGAGAGGAGAGAGAGAGGAGAAGAAATGAAATGAGAGAGAAGAGAGAGAGAGGAGAGAGAAGAGAGAAGAGAGAGAGAGAGAGAGAGAGTGTGAGATAGAGAGAGAGAGAGAGAGAGAGAGAGGAGAGAGAGAGAGAGAGAGAGAGAGAGAGAGAAGGATTGAGAGGGAAAGGGAAAGCGAGCGAGCGAGCGAGCGAGGGTGGCAAAGCAAGTACGTGAGAGGCAGAGACACGAGATGGAAATGAGATAGATGACAGAGAGCCAGACGGATAACGACACTAGAAACTCTTCCTAAAACTGAAAAAAAGCACACTTAAAACTGCTTCCCCAAGATCCCCACACCATAACCCCACAACCGCCCCTCCCCCCCACCCCCAGCACGACCCACAACGCCCCCAACAACAGTTATATACAACTTACTCTTCTCCCGACGCGACAGCCTCTCTACCGACGAAGACAACACATGAAAACGAAAAACAAAAAAAAACAAAAACTGCAGCCTCAGCACCCAGTCAGTGTAGCGAGTCAGCGCCACTGTACACCCGGCACTGTGCGGTCTCCCAGCCACCGACGCCGGACAGCTGCGACCACCAGCGAGAACACGTGTGCGGCAGGTGTTGGTGTTGTTACGGGTGACACACACACACACTACCTTTTCTTTTCAACCTGAGTTACTTCTGATTAAATTATTTTTTGAATAATGTTTCTGCTCTGCCACTTTCATCAGAGAGGCAATTCGGTGAACCGCTGTAACGAAAAAATAAAAAATAAAAGAAAGAACTCCGTTTCGCGCCAAAGCGAAATTTCCGCGCCGCCAAAAGTGTTCCAGAAAGGGAAATGATTGGCATCAGGCAAACATTTGTTCAGATGTTCATCCACACTGCTGGTTAATGGAAATGGTGTCCATGGAAATGTTGTATTAGGGTCTAACATATGTTTATATTGTATCATGGCATCCCCGCACGGGCCAACGTGGACACGCCGGCGGCCACGGGGAGAGATCTCGTCGTTTTCTATGACAAGCCCCAAGGCAAAGAAAACGGGAAATAAGGTTAAATGCACGCTAATTACATTGAATGGGGGGGGGGGATAAAGAAGGGAAATGTGAAAGCCATGGGCAATAGGGATGTGTGTGTGTGTGTGTGTGTGTGTGTGTGTGTGTGTGTGTGTGTGTGTGTGTGTGTGTGTGTGTGTGTGTGTGTGTGTGTGTGTGGAGAGTGAGAGAGAGAGAGAGAGAGAGAGAGAGAGAGAGAGAGAGAGAGAGAGAGAGAGAGAGAGAGAGAAAGAGAGAGAGAAAGAGAGAGAGAAAGAGAGAGAGAAAGAGAAAGAGAAAGAGAGTAGAGAAACAAAAGAAACAAAGATACAAAATCATAATTCAAAACAAAAACGGGAAAAACGAAAAAAACGAAAAAAAAGCAAGAACAATAATAATAAAAAAAGAAACGCAATAAAAAAAAGAAGAAAAAAAAGAGAGAGACCTCCATTACCCTTCCCCTTTCCCCTTCCCCCTTCCCCCCCTCCCCGCAAAGTACTCTTAGCCCCCCCTAACCTGACCACGCATCCACCTCGGCCACTCGTAGATTATTCAATAAGGATCCTTCTTCCTGAAACTCTTCAGATTCAACTCAAGTCCTGCCTCTCCTTCGCCCCCCCTCTCTCCCCCTCTCCCTCCCTCCCCCGGCCTTCTCTTCTTCTCCTTCTCTTTCTCTTTCTCTCTCTCTCTCTCTCTCTCTCTCTCTCTCTCTCTCGTTCTCTCGCTCTCCTTTTCCTTTTCATTCCTTCCTCTCACTGGCTCCCTCCATTTATTTATTTCCTCTCCTTCTGGCCTCCTTTCTCTTTCGTTTTCATCACATTACTCTACTCCACCCCCTCTTCCTCCCTTCTCTCCTCTCCTCTTCCTTCTCCTCCTTCTTAAAAGGTCAATTATCTCTGCGTCTCCCTAATCTCGTCATCCATTACCAGACTTTCTCCTTCCTTTGGCCATTCTCTCTATATTCGGTGTTTTTTTTCTTTCCCTTATTTCGATTTTCGTTTCCTTTTTGCAGGACTGCACGCACGCACACACGCAAACACACACCCACGCAAACGAACGCGCGCACACACGCACACACACACACACACACACACACACACACACCACACTACTCACACTCACTCACTCACACCCCCCACTCTCCCTCCCTCCCTCCATCTCCCATTCATCCGCACACTGCACATTATCTTCCATTCTTTTAACCCCGGGTCGCCACCACCTCATTGTTCCCTCCCTCATCAGACTCGACCAGGACGGGTCACAGTGCCAGCCATATCAGCGCCAGCCATATCAGTATCAGCCATATCAGCGCCAGCCATATCAGCGCCAGCCATATCAGCGCCAGCCATATCAGCGCCAGCCATATCAGCGCCAGCCATATCAGCGCCAGCCATATCGATAACGCGTGTTAAAAGGACCTTTTCTCCGTCGCCATCATGCCCGACGAGCCAGTTCACGTCACACTCATCTAGTGGACGAGAGTGATCTCATACCCATCAATCTCCCAAATCCAAGAAAGAGAAAAAAAAACGAGATAAAAAAAAAAACACACACATCATATTCTCTAATTAAACCGGTTACAAAGCGAATAAAGTCATTATCTACCAATTAAAGGACATAAATGACTGTAACCTCTAGGGTCGCGCGAACTAAAGACACGCCATTAGAACAATTACACGCCCGTTAGAGGTAATGCATGAAGCCATACCGCCGCCTTGACAGCCTCCGAATTAAAAAGATGAGGAAGGGAGAGAGAGGTGGGAGAGGGAGGGGGGAGGGAGGGAGGGAGGGAGGGAGGGAGGGAGGGGGAGGGAGGAGGAGGAGAGGAGGAGGAGGAGGAGGAGGAGGAGGAGGAGGAGGAGGAGGAGAAGGAGGAGGAGAAGGAGGAGGAGAAGGAAAAGAAGAAGAAGAAGGAAAGAAGAAGAAAAAGAAGAAGAAGGGGGACGGAAGAGGAAGGAGGGAAGAGGAGGGGAGGGGAGGAGGAGAGGGAAGAAGAGATAGAGGAAAAGGAGGAGGAGGAAGTGATGGAAAAAGCTAAACAGAGGAATAAAAGAAAAAAAGATTAGCAGAAGCAGACAGACAGACACACACACCACACACACACACACACACACACAGAGAGAGAGAGAGAGAGAGAGAGAGAGAGAGAGAGAGAGAGAGAGAGAGAGAGAGAGAGAGAGAGAGAGAGAGAGAGAGAGAGAGAGAGAGAGAGAGAAATATATATACGTAGTCCACTCGTTAGAATCTAAATATATAGAAGAGTGAACACATGCACAAGGACGTGACCAGTACACATAAGAAATACATACGTGACTCATTACTGCCACAGGTGTTTGTTGTGGCTACGTACCTGCAACGAGAAAAAATAACATGAAATATATGCCACAAATATATCAGCTACGTCAGCTCCTCTGTAATTTATCAAATGCACAATGAAATTTGCAATAACAACCACAAATGTTTAAATTTTGCAATTATCGGCTGTTATCATCCCTCCCCCATTTTCCTTCTTTCGTCTTCTCTCCCCCCGCATTTGTAATATATATATACTCCTCTTCTTCCCATTTTCATTTGAATATTTCTTGTTCTTATTCTTTCACTTCTTTCCTGTTCTTCATTTCTTCTTCGCCTTTTCTTCTTTTCTTCTTCTTCGTCGTTTTTGTTTTCATCACTTTCCCCTTCTTTTTTTCTTCTTCTTTCATGTCTTTCGTCTTTGTCGTCCTCGTTTGCACCTTTTTTTTCCTTCTTTCTCTTCATCTACACCTTCCTTTCACCCCTTTTCGTCATCTTTAATTACTTCTTTTCTTCTTTCTTCTCTTTATTTTCCTCTTCCCTCTCTTTCTTTTTAAAATCAGTCTATTCTCGTCCTCAGCAATGACTTTTATCAACAGCTTCAGTTCCAAAAAAAAAAAATATTTGACAAAGAAGCAACGAAACTCTTGACATTCTGAAATCGAGGTTAATATTTCAAGAGATTTCTAGAGAGGAAGAGAGGAAGATGAAAACGTGAGGGGGAGGCAAGAGGGAGGAAAGGATAGGGCATAAAGAGATGGAGATAGGAGAGGGAAAATGAGGAAAAGGGATAGGTGAAGAACAAGGGCAGAGAAGAAAAAAAAAATCATAAGGTGTAGAAAGAGAAATGAGAAAAACTAAATATAACGGTGATGAAGAAGAGGGAAAAATAAGAAAACAGGGAATAATAATAAGAAAAGGAAAATTAAGAGAAGGTGGATAACAGTGGAGAAAAATAAAATAAAAGACAATAACAACATGAAGACGCCCACGACACAGGAAGGAAGATTGAGAAGGGAGAGACGAACACGGAGGCTAGAAACAGAAGCCACGCGACGAGGCCATAGCGGAGGCCATAGCGGAGGCCAGGCTGCGCGGAGTGGCCCGCAGAGGCCGGAAGGAAGTGGAGCGAAAGACAAAGAGAGAACAAGAACAAATCAAATATGAGGAAGGGCGAAGTGGCAGAGGAGGAGCGAGGTGTTTAATGAGGCAACGATTGTTCAAACAGTGAGAAATGAGCCAACTCATATCCCGGGCCGCTCGTGCCACCGCGCTCAAACTTACAATAAAATTCCGAGAAT